>NW_025726154.1:0-127776 GCF_021461395.2 Schistocerca americana | reverse complement strand
CGGCTTCTTCGCAGACGACGCAGACTTGGCCTTCTTCGTAGTGCCGGTGGCGGCGGGTGCCGCAGCAGTCTCGTTCGTAGCCGCCTGATCTGCCATTTCGACGACGCGCGTAACACACAGCGAGAGCGAGCGGGACGGCAGGCACGCAAGCACAAGAGCAGAGAATCACAAGGCCCAGCCAGTGTCGCGGGCGGGCGCGGACGGCCGAGAGAGCGGCCGCCACTCTGCGCGCCGCCGCGCCGCGCCTCCCGCGCTTGCTACCGCCCAACGTCCGACAGCCTGTGCGGAGCAGCCCCAAACCTGCGCCACAACCGCCCGCGCCTTTCAAACCACCGAGGATGGGGCTACACACAGCCACACCACAGTCGCCAACCAGTCGCCACGGCAGCGCCGCAAACCACGGCCAAACTGCAGCTACCGCGCGCTACAGCCTGGGTCGGCCCGCCGAGAATCGCCGCCCCCGCCCAAATGCCGCCCCCACAGCCCCAGCCGACGACCCGCCACAATGGCCAAACCTTCGGCAAAACTCCCACACCGTCGCCGCGGCAGCCCGGCCAGCGCGGCCGGCGCCACAGCCACACAAGCCGAGGCGTGCGGCGATGACGGCCGTGCAAACGCGCCTCCGCCGCCCCATCGCCTTCCGTCGCCCTCCCGCCGTTTCCCGATCGGCCCGCAGCCGTCGGGCCACATCGCGCGCCGTCCTCCTCCTCTCGCCCGCCAACATTCACAGCCGTTTCTCAACAATTGCCCGCCGCAAACGGACGCCGCCTGCGCAACAGGCGCCGCCGCCCCTCGCCGCTTCCGACCCAACCCCTCGACCGAGGCAAACCGCAATCCGAATCTACAGACCAACCCAATCTGCCGTCAAGCACACACGACAGCCGACCTTACACGTTACGCGTTACACATTACGTTTACACGTCTACGTTAGGTTAGGTTAGGTGGACGTGGGTTAGGTTAAGGGGACTTGGGTTAGGTTAAGCGTCAAACTTAGGTTAAGCATTCAAACACGTCAGGCGTCAGAGGTTAGGTTAGGTTAGGTTAGGTTAGGTTAGGTTACACGTTAGGTTAAGGGGTCAGTGCTAGGTTAAGAAGCGTCAAACGTAGGTTACAAAAGCGTTCAAACGTGAGGCGTGAGCCGGACAGCTTACCTTACGTAGACGTTAGGGGCTCACAGGCTGAGCTCACCTCGCCACACCACACGTTAGGTTCGGTTCGGTTCGCTCGGCTCAGCGTAAAGCGCCGAGGTCAGGGTTACGTTCGTTCACCTTCGGGCGCCACACTTTCGGTTGAAAGGTCGCGACGGGACGACGTCGGCAGGCACGCCGCAAACGAACAAAAACGTACAGACGACGTCGGAAACCGCCGACAGACGGGGGAGCAGCACGACCACGACCACGACCAGACACCGAGCGCGAACGAGACACACGCGAACCACCCCCACCGGCCAAAGGGCACCACACAACAACCCAGAGCACCACGTGTCGACACCAGAGCAACCCGCCGCTCACGCGACATGGCTGGCACCGAAGGGCAACCGCCCGCAACTGCGCTTTCCGCGCCGGCCCGGATGCACGTCGTGCTACAACAACACCACTACCGTACACAGCCGCTGTTCACAACATCACTATCAATGGCGCGCCCGCGGCTCGCCGCCGTCGCAGTCGCAGCCCCAACGCCAGCACTTTTGCACCACCATTCACACGCACCGCAACACAGCTCGCCGACACAGCCGAACAAAACAAACACCACACAACAACAGCAACAACGCCGCCGCCTCTACTTGTGCCGGCGACCCACCCCGCCGATGGCGCACCTCTCGCCAGCCGGCAATCGACACACACGCACCCACCCACCGGGGCCCAGTGCAAAAAAAAAAAAAAAAAAAACACACAAAAACAAAAAAACCAAACAACACAAACGACACGGGAAGCGCACACCGCCACTTCGCGCGCACGCCACCAACCAGTCGTCGTCTCAAAATAACAAACACAAACAAAATAAACTAACAACTAGGGCAACACAAAACAAAAACGCCTCGCACGAACCGCCCACAAAAAGGACAAGCACACGCACAGCCTCTGCTGACGACCACGACGCAGCGGCACGCTGCTCCTGTCCCGCGCCCCGCGCCCCACTCGATTCACAACTCACGCGACACCGTCAACGACGGGCTCGCTTCCCGCAACCTACCACCTTTCCGCCACGACGCACAGCCCCAGCCCCACCCGACGACGCCCGTGGCAACGACTGCACTTTCACCACCGCCTCCCCCTTCCCCCCCAAAACACACACACACACACACACACAGCCAGCCAAAAACGCACTCGCGACCCACACATGCACGTGCATCGGCACACGCCAACCAGTCAACGTCGACAACCACACGCAAGGCTCGAAACGAAACCGGCGTCCTTCCACGTTGCCATCAAGCTACGCGACACAAGACACAAGGAACCAACACAACAGCCGGCCCCACTAATTCCCACTCTCACGCCGCAAAAAGCACACCGAAACCGCCAAACGCACGCACATTCCCCTTCGCACTGACACCACCGACCGGCTCGCTACCACACACCTCTCGGCAGCCGTTTCACGCCAATTCGCCACACCGCCCACACAGTCGACAAGCGCCCGCCCTGTACGGCACACGCAACGACGCAGCGCAGCAAAGGGCGCCCGCAACACATACCTCTCCGCCGCCCGACGCGCCAACCGCCACACCACACCGCCAGCCACTCGCAAATTGTGCACTGCCACCAGCCACACGTCCAACACGCCGCGCCGCCTCCGGCCACCCGCCAGGGGGCGCTCACGTCCGCGACAACAGCGCGGCCCGCCGGGCCGGGCCGAACCGAACCGAGCCGCCGCTGCTCTGCACTCGGCACGGCCACACCCTGCTGCAGACCGGGCTCGTCCCTCTGTACGCGTCTGCCTGCGCATCAACACAACACGACCTTTTTTTTTTTTTTCCTCTCTACCGCCATCCCTTCTTCTCGCGTTTTACTCGTTGTTGCAGCAGCGGCGCACACCTACACATCCACAGCCCCAGCCGAGCCGGCCTCACCTCAGGGCCCGCCGCCAGCGTCTCCTCCTCGGGCACAGGTGCGGTGCTGTGGCCGCCCATCCAACCGCATTGCTGGCCGTCCAGCCACCAGGCGTTCCCACTGCCGCGAGCCACGCCGCGCACCGACCCTGCTGCAGAAAACGAAGCATAGCCAGAGACCGACCGATACACAAAGCAAGCCGTCGCCTCGCCTCTTGTCCTTCCTGCCTTCCTTCCGCCCCCGCCCTTCTCACACCACCGCCTCTCCACTTTCGCCCCCCCCCCCCTCCTTTTTTTTCTTCTTTCTTTCTTTCTTTGGCCCTCTCTCCTTCCCGCCATGGCGGTTACGGCACCGCCTGCAGCGGCAGATTTTTTGCGCCCACACGCCTACTCCTACCACCATTAACCTTGCCCTGCCCTGCCCATCAACGTCGCAGTCGAACCGACGCTTGCCAACACACTGCCCACGTTCCTTTCTCTTTTCGGCCTACGCCCATTACGCGCCGCCGCCACAGCACCTTCCCTTCCCACAACACACCGACGTCATCACACGCACCCAAAACAGGGGCCACGACCGTGTTCCTCGCCCACTCCCATCCCGCACGGTACGCACATTCCCAACTACTACCGCGCACCCTCCCTTTCCACTCTGTGTGTCTCTGTGTCTGTGTCCTGTCCGCGCGTGACGCCTCTCAACATCCGCCGTCCCCCGTCCCGTTTTCGCCCCCATGCCGTCGTCGCGCCGCCTCCTCCCCGTCCACCGCCGCCCCTGTCCGCCCCGCACCACACCATACACCGCTGCTTGTCCCGGCCGTTGCCACCAAAGGCGCCGACCGCAAACGCGCCACGCCGCAGCCCCCGTGCGTCTCGCGCTCGCTTGCATCTCCGTGCCGACGCTGCCTCTCTTCCCACTCGCACTCGACCTCGACAACACAGTCTTTGGCTCCGCCACTGCGTGTTCCGGTGGTACGCACGCTGCAACACGTATGTATTCATTACCAGAGCGATGGCGAGGCATGACAGCATCTCTGTCTGACCAGAGAGTTCTTTATCGCTGCTAGTCGGCGCTTGGACCGCGCCAGACGACAGTAGTGGCACGCACCGGGTCGCCAGGAACAGTTGTTATATATATTGTAGCGCGAGTCGGGAGAGGTAGTAGTCGGTCGACAGTAGTAGCGGGTGGACGGTTGTACTGAGCGGGCGTCGGCGGCGTGCTCTGCTCGTCTCGCGACTCTGGTCACGGTTCGGGACGATGTATAGTATATTGTGTTATAATCAAGAGGTGGTGTGACGCTGCATTGCGCAAATCTGATAACGTATGTTCATTGTACTTATTTTGTTCAACAACACAAGCCCCACTATTACTTTTTTTCTAAAGTAACTTTTGTCTCTTAACGAAAAACATTCACTTTTTAAAGACTACTTCCTATGGCATTTCCCTCCAAGGAGTGCAATTAATTACCAGCCAGCACTCATTCATTGCACACAGCTGTGTAAGGGGTATCTACAATCGAGGAGCGGATATAAATGCAATTTTTTGTTTCTTTTTGTTTTTTGTTTTGTGTGTGTGTTGTAACCTCCCAGCAATATTTAAAATAATGGACAATGTTATTTACGGATGCTAATGGACATTGCGCTAATTGTAACCTCGCCCACAATGAGAGGTATTGAAAATGGCAACAACAATGTGCAATTCGCAATCTGACTCAAATATAAAGTCTTCACACAACATTTAAAAAAGTCCGTTCAGTGACAAGAAACTTCAATTAAACCGAAATATCGGTCTTTGGCCCTGTGCAAAACAATCGGAATTAAAGTCTTACCTCCGAATAAATGGATGTCACATTTCTGCTCTGGTTGTTGCGCAGCGCTTGGAGGAACTGCATTGCAAATAATAATATTCTCTTTTTTTGTGATTTTAGTGACATTTTTCTTCAAAGAAGTGGAACGAACTCTTTAGTTCAATAAAAGATTAAATGTTTGAAAAATGCTTTTGAAATAAAAATTATTATTGGGGAACTTGTTGGAGCATAATTACAATAAATACAATTTCTCATTATCTAATGATTATATTAATTAACAGTATACCTTATTCACCATCTTGACCAGTGTTGCCGACCGCCTACATCACACAACCGCACTCGGCTGCTACTACTGACCGACCGCTCTGCATGACGACTATTAGCGTACTGCACGCGACGACTACTGACAGAGTACAGCCCTCAACTACACAGACTGACTGACTGACTGAGAACCGCTCGCAACACTCGCGCAGTCCAGCGCAAACTCTCTGGTCACAGATGCTACAATGTCTCGCCATCGCTACTATGTTACATACGTGTTTCAGTGTCTTTTTCATTGGGGGTAACGATCTTTGGCTCTTTTTATTCTGAATACAGGGCCAAAGGTCAACGGCTGCTGCCCTTATACAATTTATCAGGTTTCATTATGTCTGTTGCAATGTTACATACGGTTCACTCTTTCATTAATATTATCGTTGGGTTTGTTTTGTAGGGACGTTAACATTCTGGCACATTTTTATTATCATCGGACTCTCTGCTATTTGTGCAGGGAGGTTATACCTGGGTCCATTTCCATTTCCATTTACATTTTAATATTGATAGACTTTTTGTTTTCTTTTTTGTTTCTTGTTGTTTTTCCTTCTTTTTTTTTGTTGTTTTTTTTCTTTTGTTTTGTTTTTCCCGCTCTCACCACCACCGCCGCATCACTCCGTTTTCTTGGTTTCTTTTCTGTGCTTCAACATCACCGCGCCCCATTTCCACACCACAGCCATCAGCCTCCAAGACGGGCGGGCGCAGTGTGCCATTTCCGGCGCACAAGCACACCCGTACGGTACTCTCCTCGCCCCCACGCCACCAACAACACAGCGACCACGCGGCTTTCAGGCACGGCACGGCACGGCACGGCACCGGCGAAATGCGCCGCCCCCGCCCCCGCCCCTCCGCGCATCCGTCCGTCTCGCCACGTTCACTGACAGCCGCGTCTGCGGCTACACCACGACAACCACAACACAACACCGCTCCCCTCCCTGGCAACTCACATTGTTTTTCTCCTCCTCTTTTGCACAAACCACAACGCCGAGCACAGGCGCAAGCCACCCACACCGCGCCCCTCCCCGTCCCGTCTTTGGCCGCCGCTCCTCGTTTCCTCGTTTGCCCCCTCCCATCTCCCGAAATGCCATGCCAGCAGCGTTACGCATGCCCCTCCCCTGTCCACACAACACTACCGCCTAACGAACAGCCTTTTCCGGGCCACATGCAGGGCACGCCCACCTCCAAACACTGCCAATTCACGGACGCACGCACGCACACACACACACACACACACACACACACACTCACTTTCTCGACACCTTTCTGTACGGAGGGTGCGTCATCTCGACCGTGACAGAGTGACGGCAACTATCGACGATCCATTTCCCCCCACTGGTAAAACATGTCCACTAACACCTACATACATCATTCAAGTACACAGACAATAGCATACACACAATGGGAGGGCACACGAACATGGACGGCACGGCACTGTCATACACTCTTCCTCAGAACCATATCAACAAACGTTACGTACATCCGGGAAAGCGAAAGCGAAAGCGAAAGCAAAGGCAAAGCCCAATGCAGCCGTCAAAGGTAACGTTCACCACGGCAGACACTTGCAGCCGCGCCGCCGTTAAACGCATTTCAGTGCGGCTCCAATACGCCTCCGACACGGGAACGTTCCGTTGCTCTACGAATGCGTTTCTCCCCTTTTTCCCTTCCTCTCTCTTTTGCCCCCCCCTCCTTGCACTCTTGCCTCATTCCTCACGTTCTGCCCAGACATTCGACCGCACGTTCTGCCCAGACATTCCGACCGATCAAAGTCAACCTTTCGTTACCGTTCTCAGCGCGACGGTGTACAACAGTATGACGGGTGTGCCCAAGACTTCGGGTTCAGTTGCGTGACGCCGGTCTATCGCGCCGATCGACAGTTACTCAGGGGGCGACGGATCGGACCACGTCACCGACACACAAAACACTTTCAAACAAACAAATACATACCGGATGGACACAGACAAACACGTGTACAGACATTCGCCAAACAAACGACCGCCGCCGCCGCCGTCGTCGTCTAGCGTGCATCTTGAATGACGACATCGGTGTGCGTGCGTCGTACGCAATCAGTCAGACACGGCTATCAAACATCAGAGTCGAATGGTACATCATCGTGCGTGTCGCCGTACACGTACAGTACAATACAACAACAATGCGTCTTAATGGCACGTTCATTTCAACGTCACTCACACACCTCCACGCTGCAGTTACGTCGCACCATTGTCAAACTCGGCGTACAGCAAAGGGAATAGTGGGCGGCAAAAAAAAACCAAACAAAAACACTTCACATTTCACCCTCGCCATGTATGATGTGCAAAAAAAAACAAACCCGCAAACGGCCGTCGTTACGGTGACACAAAAGTCGCCGATCGCACTGTCCCCCCTCGCAGACGGGTAACACACACACCCCAACAACACCAATGGGTCAAAAACCACGCCAACGAGGCGTGCCACCATTCCACGCCACGGCGACCAACCTCGTGGCCGTACCCCGCGCAACACGCTTTGACGCGCCCCCCCACCCACAATCAAAATGCACACATACATCACAGCCGTCCACACAAACAACAACAACAACAACAATTCCGCCCTTCCCGCAAAAGGCAAGTTGGTGGCCCTGAAAAGGGCCGTTTCGCCGCTCTCGCAACGGAGGAGCCTTCTCCATCCTTCCTTCCATTCCAGAGCCACCTCCTTACTTGGAGCTCGTGTACTTGGTCACCGCCTTCGTGCCCTCGCTCACGGCGTGCTTGGCCAGCTCGCCAGGCAGCAACAGCCGCACAGCGGTCTGGATCTCGCGGGACGTGATGGTCGAGCGCTTGTTGTAGTGCGCCAGGCGAGAACGCAATGCGCTCGAAAATGTCGTTCACGAAGCTGTTCATGATGCTCATCGCCTTCGACGAGATGCCCGTGTCAGGGTGCACCTGCTTCAGCACCTTGTAGATGTAGATGGCATAGCTCTCCTTCCTCTTGCGCTTCTTCTTCTTGTCGCCCTTCGAAATGTTCTTCTGCGCCTTGCCAGCCTTCTTGGCGGCCTTCCCGCTAGTCTTGGGCGGCATCTCCAACCAACGTACGGCAGCAGCAACACCAGTAGCAAGCGCTCCGCTCTAGTCAGCGTCTCCCCACACAGTGGCACCCGCCGCCAGCCGCCGCCGCACCTTTACCAGCTCGCCCTGTTGCGGCCGCCGACCAATGGGGCGCGCGCGCAACCGGCCGCCGCACCCGAGCCCATAAAGCACCCCCACCCCGGCTGCGCCGGCACGCACTCCGCTGCTCGACTCGCTGCCGCTCGCACCGGTCGTTTTCGTTTCCGTTTCGTGTGCACCGTCGCTAGCCCATCGCCATGTCCGGACGCGGAAAGGGAGGCAAAGTCAAGGGCAAGTCAAAGTCCCGCTCAAGCAGGGCTGGGCTCCAGTTCCCGGTCGGCAGAATCCACCGCCTCCTGCGCAAGGGAAACTACGCAGAGCGCGTCGGCGCCGGGGCGCCCGTCTACCTCGCCGCCGTCATGGAGTACCTCGCGGCTGAGGTGCTCGAGCTGGCCGGAAACGCGGCCCGCGACAACAAGAAGACGCGCATCATCCCGCGCCACCTGCAGCTTGCCATCCGCAACGACGAGGAGCTCAACAAGCTCCTGTCGGGCGTCACCATCGCACAGGGTGGTGTCCTGCCCAACATCCAGGCCGTCCTGCTGCCAAAGAAGACCGAGAAGAAGGCCTAAAGGAGGCCAGGCAATCGCAGCGCCGCGTGCTCCCCTGCACGCAACGCGCTTTGCCGGCTCGGCCCACAACAATCGGCCCTTTTCAGGGCCACCACACAAACCTACGTCCAAAGCAAAATTTCAGTCGTCCTCGCCGCACCTTGTTTTGTTTTAACTTTGCACTGTCACAGCACAGCCGCCGCCGGCGCACGTCCGCCATCTTGTCGTCCACACAGCCCGTGTGGCCCAACACACACACACACGCACACATTTTGCACCGTCGCAGTCGCCTTCCAAACCGACAACGGCAGCAATAATGACCATTGTTAAAGGGAGGCGTGTCGACACACCGCCCTCCACTCCCGCGCGCAACGGCCGTCGACACGAACGAAACAGCTGATCCGGCCGCCTATGCCCACACGCCTTGCCTCGGAAACCCCAACGCCGCCGCAAACAAACACACAGAGACAAACCACGCAAGCAAATAATCACCGCCTCTCGCACAACAACACACAGCCCGCCCGCCATCTCCGTCGCGATCGATACAAAGACACACAAACGAAGCAGCTCCACACACAGCCAGCCACATGACACGTTTCCTTTCCTTCTCCCCTCCCAGTCACATCACGTCGCTCAAACGGAAAGAAAGAAACAAACAAACAAACAACACAGCGCGCACACACGCAGCAACAACACAGACTCTTTCGCACTTTTCAACTTCCGAACAGTGTGGTGGCCCTGAAAAGGGCCGTTTTCTAGTCTCTCCCACCCACAAGCACGGCCGCGGGAAGGCCAGCGCCCGCTGCGACGCAGCCTAACCGCCGAAACCGTACAGGGTGCGCCCCTGCCTCTTCAGGGCGTACACCACGTCCATGGCCGTCACAGTCTTGCGCTTGGCGTGCTCAGTGTACGTCACCGCGTCGCGGATCACGTTCTCCAGGAACACCTTCAGCACCCCGCGGGTCTCCTCGTAGATCAGACCAGAGATGCGCTTCACGCCGCCCCTGCGAGCCAGGCGGCGGATGGCGGGCTTCGTGATGCCCTGGATGTTGTCGCGCAACACCTTGCGGTGCCGCTTGGCGCCACCCTTGCCGAGCCCCTTTCCTCCCTTGCCGCGGCCTGTCATCCTTCCTTCCTCGGGCAAAGCAAAACGTGCACAAACAGCAGCTGCAGCGGCTGGCGAGTCGGCTACGGTCTGCGCCCAGCGCGCCCGCCGCCCCCCTATATAGACTCTGGCCCGCCCTCCCCCCACCACGCGCAACCGAGGGCATATAAGCGCAGCACGGAGGCGCGCGGGCCCGTTGTCAAGGCAGCACCGGACGCCGCGCCGCACCTAACCTCCACGCACGCCGCTCCGCTACCGCTACCGCTACCGCCATGGCCCGCACAAAGCAAACGGCCCGCAAGTCCACCGGCGGAAAGGCGCCGCGCAAACAGCTCGCCACCAAGGCGGCGAGGAAGAGCGCGCCCGCCACCGGAGGCGTCAAGAAGCCCCACCGCTACAGGCCGGGCACCGTCGCCCTGCGAGAAATCAGGCGCTACCAGAAGAGCACAGAGCTGCTCATCCGCAAGCTGCCATTCCAGCGCCTAGTGCGCGAGATCGCCCAGGACTTCAAGACCGACCTGCGCTTCCAGAGCTCCGCAGTCATGGCCCTGCAGGAGGCCAGCGAGGCCTACCTCGTCGGCCTCTTCGAAGACACCAACCTGTGCGCAATCCACGCCAAGCGCGTCACCATCATGCCCAAGGACATCCAGCTCGCGCGCCGCATCCGCGGCGAGCGCGCCTAAACCGCGCCGCGGCACCGCACCGCACAAACAAAAACGGCCCTTTTCAGGGCCACTAACATCTCTCCGTCGCGAGCAAACTTTGTCGGTCGCCTGCCTCTCGCCCCGCAACCCAAAAACAAAAACCACCACTTCCCGTCCGTCCGCCACACCCGCTCACTCTGCCTGCCTGCTAGCAGCGCGCAACAATCACACATCATCCCTCCCCGGCGCTCAAAGCGCACAATACCCAACGGCCGACGTCACACCGCACGGGTGGCTGGCCGGCCGCCGCTTTCGTTTCGAAAACAAAAAAAACCCGCACTCCACTCCGACGGCCAACGGCCAGGCAGGCGCGCTCGCTCGCTCTACACGCCACCGAAATCCCCGCCGACTCCTTCCGCATCTCAACGTGCCCCCCCGTTGCAAAACATAACACACACACACACAAAGGAACAAAACAAAGACCAGACACGACTCGACAAGACAGACATCCGAGAAGAACGAACGCAGGCAAGCCAACCAACGTATTCAAACAAAACAACGTGACAGAAAACCAACCGTCGGCCGCCGCCACAAAACAAACACGGCGACAATCAACCACGACAACAACAACAACAACAACACCGCTTACCGCTACCGCCGCCCACACCCGCCACCGACCCCCGCAATCCAACCACCACGGCACGCAAACAGCATCCCCACGGGCATACAGAAACGCCAGACAGACACCCACACCAAACGCAACACGACAATCAAAACCTTCCCCGACGTGCTTTGATGGCCCTGAGAAGGGCCGTTTTGGGCCGCGCGTCTCTTGCGCGCCACTAGACGACGACGGGGGGTGGGGACGACGGAGTCAAGCGCCAAACCCTTCCTTTCCCATCTCTTTCTCCTCTACTCTACTTCTTCTTCTTGGGCGAAGCCTTCGCCTTAGACGGCGTCGTCGCCTTCTTCGGGCGCGGCGCCTTCGGCTTCTTCGTCGGAACCTTGGCGGCCTTCTTCGCCTTCGACGGCGACTTGGCCTTGGCCGGCTTGGCCGCAGCCGCCTTCTTCGCACCCGCGGGAGCGGCCGACGCCGCAGACGCCTTCTTGGCGGCGCCCGCCTTCCGACCGGTCGCCGCCTTCACGCCACCAGCCTTCTTTGCGCCGGCCGCACGGGCGCCCTTCTTCTCCTTGCTGGCCGGAGCGGCGCGCTTCTTCTTGGCACCGCCAGCACGAGCCTTGCCGCCCTCGGCCGCCCCCCCCCGCCGCCGGCGCCGGCAAGCTTGAACGAGCCGGACGCGCCCTTCCCCTTCGTCTGCACCAGCTCGCCCGCCACGACGGCCGACTTGAGGTACTTCTTGATAAACGGCGCCAGCTTCTCCGCGTCCAGCTTGTAGTGCGCGGCTATGTACTTCTTGATCGCCTGCAGCGACGACCCGCCGCGCTCCTTCAGACTCTTGATGGCGGCCGTCACCATCTCAGAGGTGCGCGGGTGCGCAGGCTTGGCGCGCGGCTTCTTCGCAGACGACGCAGACTTGGCCTTCTTCGTAGTGCCGGTGGCGGCGGGTGCCGCAGCAGTCTCGTTCGTAGCCGCCTGATCTGCCATTTCGACGACGCGCGTAACACACAGCGAGAGCGAGCGGGACGGCAGGCACGCAAGCACAAGAGCAGAGAATCACAAGGCCCAGCCAGTGTCGCGGGCGGGCGCGGACGGCCGAGAGAGCGGCCGCCACTCTGCGCGCCGCCGCGCCGCGCCTCCCGCGCTTGCTACCGCCCAACGTCCGACAGCCTGTGCGGAGCAGCCCCAAACCTGCGCCACAACCGCCCGCGCCTTTCAAACCACCGAGGATGGGGCTACACACAGCCACACCACAGTCGCCAACCAGTCGCCACGGCAGCGCCGCAAACCACGGCCAAACTGCAGCTACCGCGCGCTACAGCCTGGGTCGGCCCGCCGAGAATCGCCGCCCCCGCCCAAATGCCGCCCCCACAGCCCCAGCCGACGACCCGCCACAATGGCCAAACCTTCGGCAAAACTCCCACACCGTCGCCGCGGCAGCCCGGCCAGCGCGGCCGGCGCCACAGCCACACAAGCCGAGGCGTGCGGCGATGACGGCCGTGCAAACGCGCCTCCGCCGCCCCATCGCCTTCCGTCGCCCTCCCGCCGTTTCCCGATCGGCCCGCAGCCGTCGGGCCACATCGCGCGCCGTCCTCCTCCTCTCGCCCGCCAACATTCACAGCCGTTTCTCAACAATTGCCCGCCGCAAACGGACGCCGCCTGCGCAACAGGCGCCGCCGCCCCTCGCCGCTTCCGACCCAACCCCTCGACCGAGGCAAACCGCAATCCGAATCTACAGACCAACCCAATCTGCCGTCAAGCACACACGACAGCCGACCTTACACGTTACGCGTTACACATTACGTTTACACGTCTACGTTAGGTTAGGTTAGGTGGACGTGGGTTAGGTTAAGGGGACTTGGGTTAGGTTAAGCGTCAAACTTAGGTTAAGCATTCAAACACGTCAGGCGTCAGAGGTTAGGTTAGGTTAGGTTAGGTTAGGTTAGGTTACACGTTAGGTTAAGGGGTCAGTGCTAGGTTAAGAAGCGTCAAACGTAGGTTACAAAAGCGTTCAAACGTGAGGCGTGAGCCGGACAGCTTACCTTACGTAGACGTTAGGGGCTCACAGGCTGAGCTCACCTCGCCACACCACACGTTAGGTTCGGTTCGGTTCGCTCGGCTCAGCGTAAAGCGCCGAGGTCAGGGTTACGTTCGTTCACCTTCGGGCGCCACACTTTCGGTTGAAAGGTCGCGACGGGACGACGTCGGCAGGCACGCCGCAAACGAACAAAAACGTACAGACGACGTCGGAAACCGCCGACAGACGGGGGAGCAGCACGACCACGACCACGACCAGACACCGAGCGCGAACGAGACACACGCGAACCACCCCCACCGGCCAAAGGGCACCACACAACAACCCAGAGCACCACGTGTCGACACCAGAGCAACCCGCCGCTCACGCGACATGGCTGGCACCGAAGGGCAACCGCCCGCAACTGCGCTTTCCGCGCCGGCCCGGATGCACGTCGTGCTACAACAACACCACTACCGTACACAGCCGCTGTTCACAACATCACTATCAATGGCGCGCCCGCGGCTCGCCGCCGTCGCAGTCGCAGCCCCAACGCCAGCACTTTTGCACCACCATTCACACGCACCGCAACACAGCTCGCCGACACAGCCGAACAAAACAAACACCACACAACAACAGCAACAACGCCGCCGCCTCTACTTGTGCCGGCGACCCACCCCGCCGATGGCGCACCTCTCGCCAGCCGGCAATCGACACACACGCACCCACCCACCGGGGCCCAGTGCAAAAAAAAAAAAAAAAAAAACACACAAAAACAAAAAAACCAAACAACACAAACGACACGGGAAGCGCACACCGCCACTTCGCGCGCACGCCACCAACCAGTCGTCGTCTCAAAATAACAAACACAAACAAAATAAACTAACAACTAGGGCAACACAAAACAAAAACGCCTCGCACGAACCGCCCACAAAAAGGACAAGCACACGCACAGCCTCTGCTGACGACCACGACGCAGCGGCACGCTGCTCCTGTCCCGCGCCCCGCGCCCCACTCGATTCACAACTCACGCGACACCGTCAACGACGGGCTCGCTTCCCGCAACCTACCACCTTTCCGCCACGACGCACAGCCCCAGCCCCACCCGACGACGCCCGTGGCAACGACTGCACTTTCACCACCGCCTCCCCCTTCCCCCCCAAAACACACACACACACACACACACAGCCAGCCAAAAACGCACTCGCGACCCACACATGCACGTGCATCGGCACACGCCAACCAGTCAACGTCGACAACCACACGCAAGGCTCGAAACGAAACCGGCGTCCTTCCACGTTGCCATCAAGCTACGCGACACAAGACACAAGGAACCAACACAACAGCCGGCCCCACTAATTCCCACTCTCACGCCGCAAAAAGCACACCGAAACCGCCAAACGCACGCACATTCCCCTTCGCACTGACACCACCGACCGGCTCGCTACCACACACCTCTCGGCAGCCGTTTCACGCCAATTCGCCACACCGCCCACACAGTCGACAAGCGCCCGCCCTGTACGGCACACGCAACGACGCAGCGCAGCAAAGGGCGCCCGCAACACATACCTCTCCGCCGCCCGACGCGCCAACCGCCACACCACACCGCCAGCCACTCGCAAATTGTGCACTGCCACCAGCCACACGTCCAACACGCCGCGCCGCCTCCGGCCACCCGCCAGGGGGCGCTCACGTCCGCGACAACAGCGCGGCCCGCCGGGCCGGGCCGAACCGAACCGAGCCGCCGCTGCTCTGCACTCGGCACGGCCACACCCTGCTGCAGACCGGGCTCGTCCCTCTGTACGCGTCTGCCTGCGCATCAACACAACACGACCTTTTTTTTTTTTTTCCTCTCTACCGCCATCCCTTCTTCTCGCGTTTTACTCGTTGTTGCAGCAGCGGCGCACACCTACACATCCACAGCCCCAGCCGAGCCGGCCTCACCTCAGGGCCCGCCGCCAGCGTCTCCTCCTCGGGCACAGGTGCGGTGCTGTGGCCGCCCATCCAACCGCATTGCTGGCCGTCCAGCCACCAGGCGTTCCCACTGCCGCGAGCCACGCCGCGCACCGACCCTGCTGCAGAAAACGAAGCATAGCCAGAGACCGACCGATACACAAAGCAAGCCGTCGCCTCGCCTCTTGTCCTTCCTGCCTTCCTTCCGCCCCCGCCCTTCTCACACCACCGCCTCTCCACTTTCGCCCCCCCCCCCCCTCCTTTTTTTTCTTCTTTCTTTCTTTCTTTGGCCCTCTCTCCTTCCCGCCATGGCGGTTACGGCACCGCCTGCAGCGGCAGATTTTTTGCGCCCACACGCCTACTCCTACCACCATTAACCTTGCCCTGCCCTGCCCATCAACGTCGCAGTCGAACCGACGCTTGCCAACACACTGCCCACGTTCCTTTCTCTTTTCGGCCTACGCCCATTACGCGCCGCCGCCACAGCACCTTCCCTTCCCACAACACACCGACGTCATCACACGCACCCAAAACAGGGGCCACGACCGTGTTCCTCGCCCACTCCCATCCCGCACGGTACGCACATTCCCAACTACTACCGCGCACCCTCCCTTTCCACTCTGTGTGTCTCTGTGTCTGTGTCCTGTCCGCGCGTGACGCCTCTCAACATCCGCCGTCCCCCGTCCCGTTTTCGCCCCCATGCCGTCGTCGCGCCGCCTCCTCCCCGTCCACCGCCGCCCCTGTCCGCCCCGCACCACACCATACACCGCTGCTTGTCCCGGCCGTTGCCACCAAAGGCGCCGACCGCAAACGCGCCACGCCGCAGCCCCCGTGCGTCTCGCGCTCGCTTGCATCTCCGTGCCGACGCTGCCTCTCTTCCCACTCGCACTCGACCTCGACAACACAGTCTTTGGCTCCGCCACTGCGTGTTCCGGTGGTACGCACGCTGCAACACGTATGTATTCATTACCAGAGCGATGGCGAGGCATGACAGCATCTCTGTCTGACCAGAGAGTTCTTTATCGCTGCTAGTCGGCGCTTGGACCGCGCCAGACGACAGTAGTGGCACGCACCGGGTCGCCAGGAACAGTTGTTATATATATTGTAGCGCGAGTCGGGAGAGGTAGTAGTCGGTCGACAGTAGTAGCGGGTGGACGGTTGTACTGAGCGGGCGTCGGCGGCGTGCTCTGCTCGTCTCGCGACTCTGGTCACGGTTCGGGACGATGTATAGTATATTGTGTTATAATCAAGAGGTGGTGTGACGCTGCATTGCGCAAATCTGATAACGTATGTTCATTGTACTTATTTTGTTCAACAACACAAGCCCCACTATTACTTTTTTTCTAAAGTAACTTTTGTCTCTTAACGAAAAACATTCACTTTTTAAAGACTACTTCCTATGGCATTTCCCTCCAAGGAGTGCAATTAATTACCAGCCAGCACTCATTCATTGCACACAGCTGTGTAAGGGGTATCTACAATCGAGGAGCGGATATAAATGCAATTTTTTGTTTCTTTTTGTTTTTTGTTTTGTGTGTGTGTTGTAACCTCCCAGCAATATTTAAAATAATGGACAATGTTATTTACGGATGCTAATGGACATTGCGCTAATTGTAACCTCGCCCACAATGAGAGGTATTGAAAATGGCAACAACAATGTGCAATTCGCAATCTGACTCAAATATAAAGTCTTCACACAACATTTAAAAAAGTCCGTTCAGTGACAAGAAACTTCAATTAAACCGAAATATCGGTCTTTGGCCCTGTGCAAAACAATCGGAATTAAAGTCTTACCTCCGAATAAATGGATGTCACATTTCTGCTCTGGTTGTTGCGCAGCGCTTGGAGGAACTGCATTGCAAATAATAATATTCTCTTTTTTTGTGATTTTAGTGACATTTTTCTTCAAAGAAGTGGAACGAACTCTTTAGTTCAATAAAAGATTAAATGTTTGAAAAATGCTTTTGAAATAAAAATTATTATTGGGGAACTTGTTGGAGCATAATTACAATAAATACAATTTCTCATTATCTAATGATTATATTAATTAACAGTATACCTTATTCACCATCTTGACCAGTGTTGCCGACCGCCTACATCACACAACCGCACTCGGCTGCTACTACTGACCGACCGCTCTGCATGACGACTATTAGCGTACTGCACGCGACGACTACTGACAGAGTACAGCCCTCAACTACACAGACTGACTGACTGACTGAGAACCGCTCGCAACACTCGCGCAGTCCAGCGCAAACTCTCTGGTCACAGATGCTACAATGTCTCGCCATCGCTACTATGTTACATACGTGTTTCAGTGTCTTTTTCATTGGGGTAACGATCTTTGGCTCTTTTTATTCTGAATACAGGGCCAAAGGTCAACGGCTGCTGCCCTTATACAATTTATCAGGTTTCATTATGTCTGTTGCAATGTTACATACGGTTCACTCTTTCATTAATATTATCGTTGGGTTTGTTTTGTAGGGACGTTAACATTCTGGCACATTTTTATTATCATCGGACTCTCTGCTATTTGTGCAGGGAGGTTATACCTGGGTCCATTTCCATTTCCATTTACATTTTAATATTGATAGACTTTTTGTTTTCTTTTTTGTTTCTTGTTGTTTTTCCTTCTTTTTTTTTGTTGTTTTTTTTCTTTTGTTTTGTTTTTCCCGCTCTCACCACCACCGCCGCATCACGCCTTCCGTTTTCTTGGTTTCTTTTCTGTGCTTCAACATCACCGCGCCCCATTTCCACACCACAGCCATCAGCCTCCAAGACGGGCGGGCGCAGTGTGCCATTTCCGGCGCACAAGCACACCCGTACGGTACTCTCCTCGCCCCCACGCCACCAACAACACAGCGACCACGCGGCTTTCAGGCACGGCACGGCACGGCACGGCACCGGCGAAATGCGCCGCCCCCGCCCCCGCCCCTCCGCGCATCCGTCCGTCTCGCCACGTTCACTGACAGCCGCGTCTGCGGCTACACCACGACAACCACAACACAACACCGCTCCCCTCCCTGGCAACTCACATTGTTTTTCTCCTCCTCTTTTGCACAAACCACAACGCCGAGCACAGGCGCAAGCCACCCACACCGCGCCCCTCCCCGTCCCGTCTTTGGCCGCCGCTCCTCGTTTCCTCGTTTGCCCCCTCCCATCTCCCGAAATGCCATGCCAGCAGCGTTACGCATGCCCCTCCCCTGTCCACACAACACTACCGCCTAACGAACAGCCTTTTCCGGGCCACATGCAGGGCACGCCCACCTCCAAACACTGCCAATTCACGGACGCACGCACGCACACACACACACACACACACACACACACACTCACTTTCTCGACACCTTTCTGTACGGAGGGTGCGTCATCTCGACCGTGACAGAGTGACGGCAACTATCGACGATCCATTTCCCCCCACTGGTAAAACATGTCCACTAACACCTACATACATCATTCAAGTACACAGACAATAGCATACACACAATGGGAGGGCACACGAACATGGACGGCACGGCACTGTCATACACTCTTCCTCAGAACCATATCAACAAACGTTACGTACATCCGGGAAAGCGAAAGCGAAAGCGAAAGCAAAGGCAAAGCCCAATGCAGCCGTCAAAGGTAACGTTCACCACGGCAGACACTTGCAGCCGCGCCGCCGTTAAACGCATTTCAGTGCGGCTCCAATACGCCTCCGACACGGGAACGTTCCGTTGCTCTACGAATGCGTTTCTCCCCTTTTTCCCTTCCTCTCTCTTTTGCCCCCCCCTCCTTGCACTCTTGCCTCATTCCTCACGTTCTGCCCAGACATTCGACCGATCAGAGTCAACCTTTCGTTACCGTTCTCAGCGCGACGGTGTACAACAGTATGACGGGTGTGCCCAAGACTTCGGTTCAGTTGCGTGACGCCGGTCTATCGCGCCGATCGACAGTTACTCAGGGGGCGACGGATCGGACCACGTCACCGACACACAAAACACTTTCAAACAAACAAACAAATACATACCGGATGGACACAGACAAACACGTGTACAGACATTCGCCAAACAAACGACCGGCGCCGCCGCCGCCGCCGCCGTCTAGCGTGCATCTTGAATGACGACATCGGTGTGCGTGCGTCGTACGCAATCAGTCAGACACGGCTATCAAACATCAGAGTCGAATGGTACATCATCGTGCGTGTCGCCGTACACGTACAGTACAATACAACAACAATGCGTCTTAATGGCACGTTCATTTCAACGTCACTCACACACCTCCACGCTGCAGTTACGTCGCACCATTGTCAAACTCGGCGTACAGCAAAGGGAATAGTGGGCGGCAAAAACAAACCAAACAAAAACATTTCACATTTCACCCTCGCCATGTATGATGTGCAAAAAAACAAACCCGCAAACGGCCGTCGTTACGGTGACACAAAAGTCGCCGATCGCACTGTCCCCCCTCGCAGACGGGTAACACACAAACACACACACACCCCAACAACACCAATGGGTCAAAAACCACGCCAACGAGGCGTGCCACCATTCCACGCCACGGCGACCAACCTCGTGGCCGTACCCCGCGCAACACGCTTTGACGCGCCCCCCCACCCACAATCAAAATGCACACATACATCACAGCCGTCCACACAAACAACAACAACAACAACAATTCCGCCCTTCCCGCAAAAGGCAAGTTGGTGGCCCTGAAAAGGGCCGTTTCGCCGCTCTCGCAACGGAGGAGCCTTCTCCATCCTTCCTTCCATTCCAGAGCCACCTCCTTACTTGGAGCTCGTGTACTTGGTCACCGCCTTCGTGCCCTCGCTCACGGCGTGCTTGGCCAGCTCGCCAGGCAGCAACAGCCGCACAGCGGTCTGGATCTCGCGGGACGTGATGGTCGAGCGCTTGTTGTAGTGCGCCAGGCGAGAAGCCTCGGCCGCAATGCGCTCGAAAATGTCGTTCACGAAGCTGTTCATGATGCTCATCGCCTTCGACGAGATGCCCGTGTCAGGGTGCACCTGCTTCAGCACCTTGTAGATGTAGATGGCATAGCTCTCCTTCCTCTTGCGCTTCTTCTTCTTGTCGCCCTTCGAAATGTTCTTCTGCGCCTTGCCAGCCTTCTTGGCGGCCTTCCCGCTAGTCTTGGGCGGCATCTCCAACCAACGTACGGCAGCAGCAACACCAGTAGCAAGCGCTCCGCTCTAGTCAGCGTCTCCCCACACAGTGGCACCCGCCGCCAGCCGCCGCCGCACCTTTACCAGCTCGCCCTGTTGCGGCCGCCGACCAATGGGGCGCGCGCGCAACCGGCCGCCGCACCCGAGCCCATAAAGCACCCCCACCCCGGCTGCGCCGGCACGCACTCCGCTGCTCGACTCGCTGCCGCTCGCACCGGTCGTTTTCGTTTCCGTTTCGTGTGCACCGTCGCTAGCCCATCGCCATGTCCGGACGCGGAAAGGGAGGCAAAGTCAAGGGCAAGTCAAAGTCCCGCTCAAGCAGGGCTGGGCTCCAGTTCCCGGTCGGCAGAATCCACCGCCTCCTGCGCAAGGGAAACTACGCAGAGCGCGTCGGCGCCGGGGCGCCCGTCTACCTCGCCGCCGTCATGGAGTACCTCGCGGCTGAGGTGCTCGAGCTGGCCGGAAACGCGGCCCGCGACAACAAGAAGACGCGCATCATCCCGCGCCACCTGCAGCTTGCCATCCGCAACGACGAGGAGCTCAACAAGCTCCTGTCGGGCGTCACCATCGCACAGGGTGGTGTCCTGCCCAACATCCAGGCCGTCCTGCTGCCAAAGAAGACCGAGAAGAAGGCCTAAAGGAGGCCAGGCAATCGCAGCGCCGCGTGCTCCCCTGCACGCAACGCGCTTTGCCGGCTCGGCCCACAACAATCGGCCCTTTTCAGGGCCACCACACAAACCTACGTCCAAAGCAAAATTTCAGTCGTCCTCGCCGCACCTTGTTTTGTTTTAACTTTGCACTGTCACAGCACAGCCGCCGCCGGCGCACGTCCGCCATCTTGTCGTCCACACAGCCCGTGTGGCCCAACACACACACACACGCACACATTTTGCACCGTCGCAGTCGCCTTCCAAACCGACAACGGCAGCAATAATGACCATTGTTAAAGGGAGGCGTGTCGACACACCGCCCTCCACTCCCGCGCGCAACGGCCGTCGACACGAACGAAACAGCTGATCCGGCCGCCTATGCCCACACGCCTTGCCTCGGAAACCCCAACGCCGCCGCAAACAAACACACAGAGACAAACCACGCAAGCAAATAATCACCGCCTCTCGCACAACAACACACAGCCCGCCCGCCATCTCCGTCGCGATCGATACAAAGACACACAATAACAAACACACAAACGAAGCAGCTCCACACACAGCCAGCCACATGACACGTTTCCTTTCCTTCTCCCCTCCCAGTCACATCACGTCGCTCAAACGGAAAGAAAGAAACAAACAAACAAACAACACAGCGCGCACACACGCAGCAACAACACAGACTCTTTCGCACTTTTCAACTTCCGAACAGTGTGGTGGCCCTGAAAAGGGCCGTTTTCTAGTCTCTCCCACCCACAAGCACGGCCGCGGGAAGGCCAGCGCCCGCTGCGACGCAGCCTAACCGCCGAAACCGTACAGGGTGCGCCCCTGCCTCTTCAGGGCGTACACCACGTCCATGGCCGTCACAGTCTTGCGCTTGGCGTGCTCAGTGTACGTCACCGCGTCGCGGATCACGTTCTCCAGGAACACCTTCAGCACCCCGCGGGTCTCCTCGTAGATCAGACCAGAGATGCGCTTCACGCCGCCCCTGCGAGCCAGGCGGCGGATGGCGGGCTTCGTGATGCCCTGGATGTTGTCGCGCAACACCTTGCGGTGCCGCTTGGCGCCACCCTTGCCGAGCCCCTTTCCTCCCTTGCCGCGGCCTGTCATCCTTCCTTCCTCGGGCAAAGCAAAACGTGCACAAACAGCAGCTGCAGCGGCTGGCGAGTCGGCTACGGTCTGCGCCCAGCGCGCCCGCCGCCCCCCTATATAGACTCTGGCCCGCCCTCCCCCCACCACGCGCAACCGAGGGCATATAAGCGCAGCACGGAGGCGCGCGGGCCCGTTGTCAAGGCAGCACCGGACGCCGCGCCGCACCTAACCTCCACGCACGCCGCTCCGCTACCGCTACCGCTACCGCCATGGCCCGCACAAAGCAAACGGCCCGCAAGTCCACCGGCGGAAAGGCGCCGCGCAAACAGCTCGCCACCAAGGCGGCGAGGAAGAGCGCGCCCGCCACCGGAGGCGTCAAGAAGCCCCACCGCTACAGGCCGGGCACCGTCGCCCTGCGAGAAATCAGGCGCTACCAGAAGAGCACAGAGCTGCTCATCCGCAAGCTGCCATTCCAGCGCCTAGTGCGCGAGATCGCCCAGGACTTCAAGACCGACCTGCGCTTCCAGAGCTCCGCAGTCATGGCCCTGCAGGAGGCCAGCGAGGCCTACCTCGTCGGCCTCTTCGAAGACACCAACCTGTGCGCAATCCACGCCAAGCGCGTCACCATCATGCCCAAGGACATCCAGCTCGCGCGCCGCATCCGCGGCGAGCGCGCCTAAACCGCGCCGCGGCACCGCACCGCACAAACAAAAACGGCCCTTTTCAGGGCCACTAACATCTCTCCGTCGCGAGCAAACTTTGTCGGTCGCCTGCCTCTCGCCCCGCAACCCAAAAACAAAAACCACCACTTCCCGTCCGTCCGCCACACCCGCTCACTCTGCCTGCCTGCTAGCAGCGCGCAACAATCACACATCATCCCTCCCCGGCGCTCAAAGCGCACAATACCCAACGGCCGACGTCACACCGCACGGGTGGCTGGCCGGCCGCCGCTTTCGTTTCGAAAACAAAAAAAACCCGCACTCCACTCCGACGGCCAACGGCCAGGCAGGCGCGCTCGCTCGCTCTACACGCCACCGAAATCCCCGCCGACTCCTTCCGCATCTCAACGTGCCCCCCCGTTGCAAAACATAACACACACACACACAAAGGAGCAAAACAAAGACCAGACACGACTCGACAAGACAGACATCCGAGAAGAACGAACGCAGGCAAGCCAACCAACGTATTCAAACAAAACAACGTGACAGAAAACCAACCGTCGGCCGCCGCCACAAAACAAACACGGCGACAATCAACCACGACAACAACAACAACAACAACACCGCTTACCGCTACCGCCGCCCACACCCGCCACCGACCCCCGCAATCCAACCACCACGGCACGCAAACAGCATCCCCACGGGCATACAGAAACGCCAGACAGACACCCACACCAAACGCAACACGACAATCAAAACCTTCCCCGACGTGCTTTGATGGCCCTGAGAAGGGCCGTTTTGGGCCGCGCGTCTCTTGCGCGCCACTAGACGACGACGGGGGGTGGGGACGACGGAGTCAAGCGCCAAACCCTTCCTTTCCCATCTCTTTCTCCTCTACTCTACTTCTTCTTCTTGGGCGAAGCCTTCGCCTTAGACGGCGTCGTCGCCTTCTTCGGGCGCGGCGCCTTCGGCTTCTTCGTCGGAACCTTGGCGGCCTTCTTCGCCTTCGACGGCGACTTGGCCTTGGCCGGCTTGGCCGCAGCCGCCTTCTTCGCACCCGCGGGAGCGGCCGACGCCGCAGACGCCTTCTTGGCGGCGCCCGCCTTCCGACCGGTCGCCGCCTTCACGCCACCAGCCTTCTTTGCGCCGGCCGCACGGGCGCCCTTCTTCTCCTTGCTGGCCGGAGCGGCGCGCTTCTTCTTGGCACCGCCAGCACGAGCCTTGCCGCCCTCGGCCGCCCCCCCGCCGCCGGCGCCGGCAAGCTTGAACGAGCCGGACGCGCCCTTCCCCTTCGTCTGCACCAGCTCGCCCGCCACGACGGCCGACTTGAGGTACTTCTTGATAAACGGCGCCAGCTTCTCCGCGTCCAGCTTGTAGTGCGCGGCTATGTACTTCTTGATCGCCTGCAGCGACGACCCGCCGCGCTCCTTCAGACTCTTGATGGCGGCCGTCACCATCTCAGAGGTGCGCGGGTGCGCAGGCTTGGCGCGCGGCTTCTTCGCAGACGACGCAGACTTGGCCTTCTTCGTAGTGCCGGTGGCGGCGGGTGCCGCAGCAGTCTCGTTCGTAGCCGCCTGATCTGCCATTTCGACGACGCGCGTAACACACAGCGAGAGCGAGCGGGACGGCAGGCACGCAAGCACAAGAGCAGAGAATCACAAGGCCCAGCCAGTGTCGCGGGCGGGCGCGGACGGCCGAGAGAGCGGCCGCCACTCTGCGCGCCGCCGCGCCGCGCCTCCCGCGCTTGCTACCGCCCAACGTCCGACAGCCTGTGCGGAGCAGCCCCAAACCTGCGCCACAACCGCCCGCGCCTTTCAAACCACCGAGGATGGGGCTACACACAGCCACACCACAGTCGCCAACCAGTCGCCACGGCAGCGCCGCAAACCACGGCCAAACTGCAGCTACCGCGCGCTACAGCCTGGGTCGGCCCGCCGAGAATCGCCGCCCCCGCCCAAATGCCGCCCCCACAGCCCCAGCCGACGACCCGCCACAATGGCCAAACCTTCGGCAAAACTCCCACACCGTCGCCGCGGCAGCCCGGCCAGCGCGGCCGGCGCCACAGCCACACAAGCCGAGGCGTGCGGCGATGACGGCCGTGCAAACGCGCCTCCGCCGCCCCATCGCCTTCCGTCGCCCTCCCGCCGTTTCCCGATCGGCCCGCAGCCGTCGGGCCACATCGCGCGCCGTCCTCCTCCTCTCGCCCGCCAACATTCACAGCCGTTTCTCAACAATTGCCCGCCGCAAACGGACGCCGCCTGCGCAACAGGCGCCGCCGCCCCTCGCCGCTTCCGACCCAACCCCTCGACCGAGGCAAACCGCAATCCGAATCTACAGACCAACCCAATCTGCCGTCAAGCACACACGACAGCCGACCTTACACGTTACGCGTTACACATTACGTTTACACGTCTACGTTAGGTTAGGTTAGGTGGACGTGGGTTAGGTTAAGGGGACTTGGGTTAGGTTAAGCGTCAAACTTAGGTTAAGCATTCAAACACGTCAGGCGTCAGAGGTTAGGTTAGGTTAGGTTAGGTTAGGTTAGGTTAGGTTAGGTTAGGTTAGGTTAGGTTACACGTTAGGTTAAGGGGTCAGTGCTAGGTTAAGAAGCGTCAAACGTAGGTTACAAAAGCGTTCAAACGTGAGGCGTGAGCCGGACAGCTTACCTTACGTAGACGTTAGGGGCTCACAGGCTGAGCTCACCTCGCCACACCACACGTTAGGTTCGGTTCGGTTCGCTCGGCTCAGCGTAAAGCGCCGAGGTCAGGGTTACGTTCGTTCACCTTCGGGCGCCACACTTTCGGTTGAAAGGTCGCGACGGGACGACGTCGGCAGGCACGCCGCAAACGAACAAAAACGTACAGACGACGTCGGAAACCGCCGACAGACGGGGGAGCAGCACGACCACGACCACGACCAGACACCGAGCGCGAACGAGACACACGCGAACCACCCCCACCGGCCAAAGGGCACCACACAACAACCCAGAGCACCACGTGTCGACACCAGAGCAACCCGCCGCTCACGCGACATGGCTGGCACCGAAGGGCAACCGCCCGCAACTGCGCTTTCCGCGCCGGCCCGGATGCACGTCGTGCTACAACAACACCACTACCGTACACAGCCGCTGTTCACAACATCACTATCAATGGCGCGCCCGCGGCTCGCCGCCGTCGCAGTCGCAGCCCCAACGCCAGCACTTTTGCACCACCATTCACACGCACCGCAACACAGCTCGCCGACACAGCCGAACAAAACAAACACCACACAACAACAGCAACAACGCCGCCGCCTCTACTTGTGCCGGCGACCCACCCCGCCGATGGCGCACCTCTCGCCAGCCGGCAATCGACACACACGCACCCACCCACCGGGGCCCAGTGCAAAAAAAAAAAAAAAAAACACACAAAAACAAAAAAACCAAACAACACAAACGACACGGGAAGCGCACACCGCCACTTCGCGCGCACGCCACCAACCAGTCGTCGTCTCAAAATAACAAACACAAACAAAATAAACTAACAACTAGGGCAACACAAAACAAAAACGCCTCGCACGAACCGCCCACAAAAAGGACAAGCACACGCACAGCCTCTGCTGACGACCACGACGCAGCGGCACGCTGCTCCTGTCCCGCGCCCCGCGCCCCACTCGATTCACAACTCACGCGACACCGTCAACGACGGGCTCGCTTCCCGCAACCTACCACCTTTCCGCCACGACGCACAGCCCCAGCCCCACCCGACGACGCCCGTGGCAACGACTGCACTTTCACCACCGCCTCCCCCTTCCCCCCCAAAACACACACACACACACACACACAGCCAGCCAAAAACGCACTCGCGACCCACACATGCACGTGCATCGGCACACGCCAACCAGTCAACGTCGACAACCACACGCAAGGCTCGAAACGAAACCGGCGTCCTTCCACGTTGCCATCAAGCTACGCGACACAAGACACAAGGAACCAACACAACAGCCGGCCCCACTAATTCCCACTCTCACGCCGCAAAAAGCACACCGAAACCGCCAAACGCACGCACATTCCCCTTCGCACTGACACCACCGACCGGCTCGCTACCACACACCTCTCGGCAGCCGTTTCACGCCAATTCGCCACACCGCCCACACAGTCGACAAGCGCCCGCCCTGTACGGCACACGCAACGACGCAGCGCAGCAAAGGGCGCCCGCAACACATACCTCTCCGCCGCCCGACGCGCCAACCGCCACACCACACCGCCAGCCACTCGCAAATTGTGCACTGCCACCAGCCACACGTCCAACACGCCGCGCCGCCTCCGGCCACCCGCCAGGGGGCGCTCACGTCCGCGACAACAGCGCGGCCCGCCGGGCCGGGCCGAACCGAACCGAGCCGCCGCTGCTCTGCACTCGGCACGGCCACACCCTGCTGCAGACCGGGCTCGTCCCTCTGTACGCGTCTGCCTGCGCATCAACACAACACGACCTTTTTTTTTTTTTTCCTCTCTACCGCCATCCCTTCTTCTCGCGTTTTACTCGTTGTTGCAGCAGCGGCGCACACCTACACATCCACAGCCCCAGCCGAGCCGGCCTCACCTCAGGGCCCGCCGCCAGCGTCTCCTCCTCGGGCACAGGTGCGGTGCTGTGGCCGCCCATCCAACCGCATTGCTGGCCGTCCAGCCACCAGGCGTTCCCACTGCCGCGAGCCACGCCGCGCACCGACCCTGCTGCAGAAAACGAAGCATAGCCAGAGACCGACCGATACACAAAGCAAGCCGTCGCCTCGCCTCTTGTCCTTCCTGCCTTCCTTCCGCCCCCGCCCTTCTCACACCACCGCCTCTCCACTTTCGCCCCCCCCCCCCCCTCCTTTTTTTTCTTCTTTCTTTCTTTCTTTGGCCCTCTCTCCTTCCCGCCATGGCGGTTACGGCACCGCCTGCAGCGGCAGATTTTTTGCGCCCACACGCCTACTCCTACCACCATTAACCTTGCCCTGCCCTGCCCATCAACGTCGCAGTCGAACCGACGCTTGCCAACACACTGCCCACGTTCCTTTCTCTTTTCGGCCTACGCCCATTACGCGCCGCCGCCACAGCACCTTCCCTTCCCACAACACACCGACGTCATCACACGCACCCAAAACAGGGGCCACGACCGTGTTCCTCGCCCACTCCCATCCCGCACGGTACGCACATTCCCAACTACTACCGCGCACCCTCCCTTTCCACTCTGTGTGTCTCTGTGTCTGTGTCCTGTCCGCGCGTGACGCCTCTCAACATCCGCCGTCCCCCGTCCCGTTTTCGCCCCCATGCCGTCGTCGCGCCGCCTCCTCCCCGTCCACCGCCGCCCCTGTCCGCCCCGCACCACACCATACACCGCTGCTTGTCCCGGCCGTTGCCACCAAAGGCGCCGACCGCAAACGCGCCACGCCGCAGCCCCCGTGCGTCTCGCGCTCGCTTGCATCTCCGTGCCGACGCTGCCTCTCTTCCCACTCGCACTCGACCTCGACAACACAGTCTTTGGCTCCGCCACTGCGTGTTCCGGTGGTACGCACGCTGCAACACGTATGTATTCATTACCAGAGCGATGGCGAGGCATGACAGCATCTCTGTCTGACCAGAGAGTTCTTTATCGCTGCTAGTCGGCGCTTGGACCGCGCCAGACGACAGTAGTGGCACGCACCGGGTCGCCAGGAACAGTTGTTATATATATTGTAGCGCGAGTCGGGAGAGGTAGTAGTCGGTCGACAGTAGTAGCGGGTGGACGGTTGTACTGAGCGGGCGTCGGCGGCGTGCTCTGCTCGTCTCGCGACTCTGGTCACGGTTCGGGACGATGTATAGTATATTGTGTTATAATCAAGAGGTGGTGTGACGCTGCATTGCGCAAATCTGATAACGTATGTTCATTGTACTTATTTTGTTCAACAACACAAGCCCCACTATTACTTTTTTTCTAAAGTAACTTTTGTCTCTTAACGAAAAACATTCACTTTTTAAAGACTACTTCCTATGGCATTTCCCTCCAAGGAGTGCAATTAATTACCAGCCAGCACTCATTCATTGCACACAGCTGTGTAAGGGGTATCTACAATCGAGGAGCGGATATAAATGCAATTTTTTGTTTCTTTTTGTTTTTTGTTTTGTGTGTGTGTTGTAACCTCCCAGCAATATTTAAAATAATGGACAATGTTATTTACGGATGCTAATGGACATTGCGCTAATTGTAACCTCGCCCACAATGAGAGGTATTGAAAATGGCAACAACAATGTGCAATTCGCAATCTGACTCAAATATAAAGTCTT
Organism: Schistocerca americana; assembly: GCF_021461395.2. NCBI lineage: Eukaryota > Metazoa > Arthropoda > Insecta > Orthoptera > Acrididae > Schistocerca > Schistocerca americana. The sequence continues at coordinate 98,751 of NW_025726154.1, read as the reverse complement.
CACACAACATTTAAAAAAGTCCGTTCAGTGACAAGAAACTTCAATTAAACCGAAATATCGGTCTTTGGCCCTGTGCAAAACAATCGGAATTAAAGTCTTACCTCCGAATAAATGGATGTCACATTTCTGCTCTGGTTGTTGCGCAGCGCTTGGAGGAACTGCATTGCAAATAATAATATTCTCTTTTTTTGTGATTTTAGTGACATTTTTCTTCAAAGAAGTGGAACGAACTCTTTAGTTCAATAAAAGATTAAATGTTTGAAAAATGCTTTTGAAATAAAAATTATTATTGGGGAACTTGTTGGAGCATAATTACAATAAATACAATTTCTCATTATCTAATGATTATATTAATTAACAGTATACCTTATTCACCATCTTGACCAGTGTTGCCGACCGCCTACATCACACAACCGCACTCGGCTGCTACTACTGACCGACCGCTCTGCATGACGACTATTAGCGTACTGCACGCGACGACTACTGACAGAGTACAGCCCTCAACTACACAGACTGACTGACTGACTGAGAACCGCTCGCAACACTCGCGCAGTCCAGCGCAAACTCTCTGGTCACAGATGCTACAATGTCTCGCCATCGCTACTATGTTACATACGTGTTTCAGTGTCTTTTTCATTGGGGTAACGATCTTTGGCTCTTTTTATTCTGAATACAGGGCCAAAGGTCAACGGCTGCTGCCCTTATACAATTTATCAGGTTTCATTATGTCTGTTGCAATGTTACATACGGTTCACTCTTTCATTAATATTATCGTTGGGTTTGTTTTGTAGGGACGTTAACATTCTGGCACATTTTTATTATCATCGGACTCTCTGCTATTTGTGCAGGGAGGTTATACCTGGGTCCATTTCCATTTCCATTTACATTTTAATATTGATAGACTTTTTGTTTTCTTTTTTGTTTCTTGTTGTTTTTCCTTCTTTTTTTTTGTTGTTTTTTTTCTTTTGTTTTGTTTTTCCCGCTCTCACCACCACCGCCGCATCACGCCTTCCGTTTTCTTGGTTTCTTTTCTGTGCTTCAACATCACCGCGCCCCATTTCCACACCACAGCCATCAGCCTCCAAGACGGGCGGGCGCAGTGTGCCATTTCCGGCGCACAAGCACACCCGTACGGTACTCTCCTCGCCCCCACGCCACCAACAACACAGCGACCACGCGGCTTTCAGGCACGGCACGGCACGGCACGGCACCGGCGAAATGCGCCGCCCCCGCCCCCGCCCCTCCGCGCATCCGTCCGTCTCGCCACGTTCACTGACAGCCGCGTCTGCGGCTACACCACGACAACCACAACACAACACCGCTCCCCTCCCTGGCAACTCACATTGTTTTTCTCCTCCTCTTTTGCACAAACCACAACGCCGAGCACAGGCGCAAGCCACCCACACCGCGCCCCTCCCCGTCCCGTCTTTGGCCGCCGCTCCTCGTTTCCTCGTTTGCCCCCTCCCATCTCCCGAAATGCCATGCCAGCAGCGTTACGCATGCCCCTCCCCTGTCCACACAACACTACCGCCTAACGAACAGCCTTTTCCGGGCCACATGCAGGGCACGCCCACCTCCAAACACTGCCAATTCACGGACGCACGCACGCACACACACACACACACACACACACACACACTCACTTTCTCGACACCTTTCTGTACGGAGGGTGCGTCATCTCGACCGTGACAGAGTGACGGCAACTATCGACGATCCATTTCCCCCCACTGGTAAAACATGTCCACTAACACCTACATACATCATTCAAGTACACAGACAATAGCATACACACAATGGGAGGGCACACGAACATGGACGGCACGGCACTGTCATACACTCTTCCTCAGAACCATATCAACAAACGTTACGTACATCCGGGAAAGCGAAAGCGAAAGCGAAAGCAAAGGCAAAGCCCAATGCAGCCGTCAAAGGTAACGTTCACCACGGCAGACACTTGCAGCCGCGCCGCCGTTAAACGCATTTCAGTGCGGCTCCAATACGCCTCCGACACGGGAACGTTCCGTTGCTCTACGAATGCGTTTCTCCCCTTTTTCCCTTCCTCTCTCTTTTGCCCCCCCCTCCTTGCACTCTTGCCTCATTCCTCACGTTCTGCCCAGACATTCGACCGATCAGAGTCAACCTTTCGTTACCGTTCTCAGCGCGACGGTGTACAACAGTATGACGGGTGTGCCCAAGACTTCGGTTCAGTTGCGTGACGCCGGTCTATCGCGCCGATCGACAGTTACTCAGGGGGCGACGGATCGGACCACGTCACCGACACACAAAACACTTTCAAACAAACAAACAAATACATACCGGATGGACACAGACAAACACGTGTACAGACATTCGCCAAACAAACGACCGGCGCCGCCGCCGCCGCCGCCGTCTAGCGTGCATCTTGAATGACGACATCGGTGTGCGTGCGTCGTACGCAATCAGTCAGACACGGCTATCAAACATCAGAGTCGAATGGTACATCATCGTGCGTGTCGCCGTACACGTACAGTACAATACAACAACAATGCGTCTTAATGGCACGTTCATTTCAACGTCACTCACACACCTCCACGCTGCAGTTACGTCGCACCATTGTCAAACTCGGCGTACAGCAAAGGGAATAGTGGGCGGCAAAAACAAACCAAACAAAAACATTTCACATTTCACCCTCGCCATGTATGATGTGCAAAAAAACAAACCCGCAAACGGCCGTCGTTACGGTGACACAAAAGTCGCCGATCGCACTGTCCCCCCTCGCAGACGGGTAACACACAAACACACACACACCCCAACAACACCAATGGGTCAAAAACCACGCCAACGAGGCGTGCCACCATTCCACGCCACGGCGACCAACCTCGTGGCCGTACCCCGCGCAACACGCTTTGACGCGCCCCCCCACCCACAATCAAAATGCACACATACATCACAGCCGTCCACACAAACAACAACAACAACAACAATTCCGCCCTTCCCGCAAAAGGCAAGTTGGTGGCCCTGAAAAGGGCCGTTTCGCCGCTCTCGCAACGGAGGAGCCTTCTCCATCCTTCCTTCCATTCCAGAGCCACCTCCTTACTTGGAGCTCGTGTACTTGGTCACCGCCTTCGTGCCCTCGCTCACGGCGTGCTTGGCCAGCTCGCCAGGCAGCAACAGCCGCACAGCGGTCTGGATCTCGCGGGACGTGATGGTCGAGCGCTTGTTGTAGTGCGCCAGGCGAGAAGCCTCGGCCGCAATGCGCTCGAAAATGTCGTTCACGAAGCTGTTCATGATGCTCATCGCCTTCGACGAGATGCCCGTGTCAGGGTGCACCTGCTTCAGCACCTTGTAGATGTAGATGGCATAGCTCTCCTTCCTCTTGCGCTTCTTCTTCTTGTCGCCCTTCGAAATGTTCTTCTGCGCCTTGCCAGCCTTCTTGGCGGCCTTCCCGCTAGTCTTGGGCGGCATCTCCAACCAACGTACGGCAGCAGCAACACCAGTAGCAAGCGCTCCGCTCTAGTCAGCGTCTCCCCACACAGTGGCACCCGCCGCCAGCCGCCGCCGCACCTTTACCAGCTCGCCCTGTTGCGGCCGCCGACCAATGGGGCGCGCGCGCAACCGGCCGCCGCACCCGAGCCCATAAAGCACCCCCACCCCGGCTGCGCCGGCACGCACTCCGCTGCTCGACTCGCTGCCGCTCGCACCGGTCGTTTTCGTTTCCGTTTCGTGTGCACCGTCGCTAGCCCATCGCCATGTCCGGACGCGGAAAGGGAGGCAAAGTCAAGGGCAAGTCAAAGTCCCGCTCAAGCAGGGCTGGGCTCCAGTTCCCGGTCGGCAGAATCCACCGCCTCCTGCGCAAGGGAAACTACGCAGAGCGCGTCGGCGCCGGGGCGCCCGTCTACCTCGCCGCCGTCATGGAGTACCTCGCGGCTGAGGTGCTCGAGCTGGCCGGAAACGCGGCCCGCGACAACAAGAAGACGCGCATCATCCCGCGCCACCTGCAGCTTGCCATCCGCAACGACGAGGAGCTCAACAAGCTCCTGTCGGGCGTCACCATCGCACAGGGTGGTGTCCTGCCCAACATCCAGGCCGTCCTGCTGCCAAAGAAGACCGAGAAGAAGGCCTAAAGGAGGCCAGGCAATCGCAGCGCCGCGTGCTCCCCTGCACGCAACGCGCTTTGCCGGCTCGGCCCACAACAATCGGCCCTTTTCAGGGCCACCACACAAACCTACGTCCAAAGCAAAATTTCAGTCGTCCTCGCCGCACCTTGTTTTGTTTTAACTTTGCACTGTCACAGCACAGCCGCCGCCGGCGCACGTCCGCCATCTTGTCGTCCACACAGCCCGTGTGGCCCAACACACACACACACGCACACATTTTGCACCGTCGCAGTCGCCTTCCAAACCGACAACGGCAGCAATAATGACCATTGTTAAAGGGAGGCGTGTCGACACACCGCCCTCCACTCCCGCGCGCAACGGCCGTCGACACGAACGAAACAGCTGATCCGGCCGCCTATGCCCACACGCCTTGCCTCGGAAACCCCAACGCCGCCGCAAACAAACACACAGAGACAAACCACGCAAGCAAATAATCACCGCCTCTCGCACAACAACACACAGCCCGCCCGCCATCTCCGTCGCGATCGATACAAAGACACACAATAACAAACACACAAACGAAGCAGCTCCACACACAGCCAGCCACATGACACGTTTCCTTTCCTTCTCCCCTCCCAGTCACATCACGTCGCTCAAACGGAAAGAAAGAAACAAACAAACAAACAACACAGCGCGCACACACGCAGCAACAACACAGACTCTTTCGCACTTTTCAACTTCCGAACAGTGTGGTGGCCCTGAAAAGGGCCGTTTTCTAGTCTCTCCCACCCACAAGCACGGCCGCGGGAAGGCCAGCGCCCGCTGCGACGCAGCCTAACCGCCGAAACCGTACAGGGTGCGCCCCTGCCTCTTCAGGGCGTACACCACGTCCATGGCCGTCACAGTCTTGCGCTTGGCGTGCTCAGTGTACGTCACCGCGTCGCGGATCACGTTCTCCAGGAACACCTTCAGCACCCCGCGGGTCTCCTCGTAGATCAGACCAGAGATGCGCTTCACGCCGCCCCTGCGAGCCAGGCGGCGGATGGCGGGCTTCGTGATGCCCTGGATGTTGTCGCGCAACACCTTGCGGTGCCGCTTGGCGCCACCCTTGCCGAGCCCCTTTCCTCCCTTGCCGCGGCCTGTCATCCTTCCTTCCTCGGGCAAAGCAAAACGTGCACAAACAGCAGCTGCAGCGGCTGGCGAGTCGGCTACGGTCTGCGCCCAGCGCGCCCGCCGCCCCCCTATATAGACTCTGGCCCGCCCTCCCCCCACCACGCGCAACCGAGGGCATATAAGCGCAGCACGGAGGCGCGCGGGCCCAGACCACTCGAGTTAGCGATGCCGCGTGAGACGGACGCACGCGCCGAGCGCTCCGCGCCACCGCTCGCTAATATGTCGACAGCGGACAGGGCCGCGCCCCTGCACGCATCGGGAGTCGAGTCGAGTACGTCGGGAGAGCACTCGCGGCCTTCCGATAGTACTCCTCCTCCATCGCGTAGCGTTGCCTCCGTAGGCAACGCATCAGCAGACAAGGCCGCGTCCTTGAACGCAACCAGAGTCGGTAGCAACACATCCGCTGAACCGACTGTTGAAACAGCGTGTGCTTCCTCTCAGTCCCTCGATGCAATGGATCTCCAGCGCATTAGAAAGGAGATGAGGGAGGCATGTATGGACAATGAAGGGAGCTACTACGTCCTCGATGACGAGAACGAGACTCCCGAAACCACAGCCAACACCGCACCTGCAACAACAACGCCTGCAAACCAGGAAGCAGAAATTGCGGAGGCAGCGCTGAACTCCTTGTTGGCACTCCTGCCGACGTCCAACACATCACTGGCGGCGCACGACAACAGCGCCCCAAACCAGGACAACGCCGGCGACGTCACTGAAATGGAGCACCACACCATTCAGAATAAGAGAAGACATTCTGATGGTGACGCTCCCGTGCCATCTAATGCACGGAAGTTCCGGAAGGCAGCAGGCCCTCCCGCACGGCCGAAGGCGACGGCCAAAGGTCGCAGGCGCAGCAATGGAGAGGTAGTGCAACAGCAGGCAGACGCAGACGGCTTCGAACAAGTGAAGAAACCGGCAAAGCGCGCCAATATCCCGTCCTCCACCCCGATTGCTGTGGATAACCAATATAGCGCTCTGAGCGACGACGACAGCGAAGACGATGTGCAGATGACGCCCGCACCGCCACGCCGCTCTAAACCGCCACCGCTAGTTCTGGATTACCCTGGCACATTCCGCGAGCTGCAACAACTGCTGCAGAAGGTGCTAGGGAAGAACAACTTCATAATACGAGTGTCTGGGGAGCTATTCAAAGTCCAGACGAATAGCACCACAGACTACATGATGCTCAATAAAACAGTAACAGAAAAGGGCATCAAATTCTACACGTACTCCGCAACGAGAGAGAAACCACTGCGTGTAGTATACCGAGGGTTCTCGTACAAAACGGAACCCAGCCACATCAAAGAGGAGCTGGAGGACTTGGGATATGCTGTGAGCGGCGTCTCCAAAATGAAAAATCCTGGAACGAGAAAAGACTCGCCGCTCTTCTGCGTGTACGCTCCCAACACAGAGCGCAACAGGCAGCTGTTCCAGCTCCGTCTAATAGCCAACTGCAGTGTGACACCCGAAAACCTGCGCAATAAACAACCTTATGCACAGTGCTTCAGGTGTCAGCAACTCGGCCACGTCCAGAAACACTGCAACATGGACGAGAGATGCGTGAGATGCGCAGGGGAACACGCATCTCGCGATTGTACAATCAAAGGTATACCACACAAGGACTTCACACCGAAGTGCGCCCTGTGTGGTGAAAACCACATGGCCGCGTATAGAGGCTGTGAACGGCACATAGCCTTCCTCGAGCGCGCCCAAGGCCAGCAGCTGCGCGGAGGGAAGACGGCCAGAAACGGGAAAACCGCATTCCGCGACTCGCAGAACTGGCCAGCAACCGGTCGGCCACAAAGACGACGACGCCGCCGGACACGTGGAGGTCGACGCGCCGGATACAACCCAGCGCCGCCAGGGGCCAGCACCTCCCGGCCGAGTACGCAGAGGCAGCCGCCAACAGTCGGTAAGGCAGCTCGCGACGCGACCGGCAGTGCAGTCCCAGCCACCTCCCTTACGCGCGAGTCTCAAAACTCGCCGCGAGAGGGCAGCACCTCCCGGACGCAACCGGGAAAGCCAGCCGCCGAGTACAGCTCGACGCCACCAGAGGGCAGCAGCATGCAGACGTTGCAGCCAGCAGCCGGTAAGGCAGCCGCCACGGCTACCTACAACACAATCCCGGAGGCCGCTACCACGACGGAGTCCCGCAACCCGCCGCGTGGTGGCAGCACCTCACGGACACAGCTAGCGGCAAGTGACGCCCAGAGAGGCGCGCCGCTCACAGGTGGCAGCACCGCACGGCCGCAGCCGGCACCCCGTGCTAACGCATGGGCCCGGCAGCGATCAGCTGATCTGACGGCAGCCACTGCTGCTACCGGGCGCGCGCAACGAGCGCGCACAAATAACGAAGACGCAGCCCCCGGGCGGCGCCCTCCGAGAATAGACAGCCCCGTTGACTTCCCGGAAATGCGCCAGCGCGGAAGCCGCTACCAACAGCGGCACATCGACGCGCCCCATCCTCCAAAACAACCACAGGAGGAAGACAAGGCCACCCAAATGCTGCAGCTGTTGGCAGGCCTCATAGACAGGGTCCTCCATGTGATCGAGGACCTTCCAAACAAATACGCGGCGTCTGTGGAGCAGATCACACAGACGATCACCTTGGCCATCTCCACAAAACATCATGGATAGACACGACCGTGGTGTAAAAATCGGCGTCTTTAACGCCAACGGCTTGCGTCACCAGGACGCTGAATTCAGAAGCTTCATCTGCGACGAGAACCTGGACATCTGTCTCGTCGCAGAAACACACCTGAAGCCCGGCGTGAAAGTGGGAGTGGCCAACTACCACTGCTACCGGGACGACCGGCCAACCGCGGGTGGCGGCACGGCGGTATACGTAAGGAGGACGATGCGCCACCACCGGATTCACCTGCCACAACTCGCCACAATAGAGGCCACGGGAGTAGCCGTGCAAACGGATCAAGGACCGATAAACTTCGTGGCAATATACCGACGTCCAAGGGGTCTACTGCAGCCAGATGAGTTCGCGGCGCTGATTTCCCTCCCTGGAAACACATTCCTCGGAGGCGACGTTAACGCCAAGAACATCATCTGGAACTCCAGGACCACAAACACAAGCGGCCGCCGTCTACATCGGGTGGCCGAGCAGCTCGGAGCGGCGGTGATAGGACCGCACCAGCCGACCATCTTCCCGACACGAAGAGGTGCGCAACCGGACGTCATAGACGTGGCCATCGTCCGCGGGGTGAGACACTTCATCTCCGCCACAACGAGGGCCACGATGGCGTCCGACCACGCCCCCGTGGTCTTTGAACTGAATGCGGACATCGTCCAAACGACGAAACGTGGCCACGACATCAGGGGCATCACATGGGACATGTACCAAACAGAAATGGCGGCCAAAATCGGAGACGCGCCGAACCCGACTGAACACGGTGCGGAAGCGGCGCTGCGGCACCTCACCCGAGGAGTCGCAGAAGCTGTGGCGGCAGCCACTCCAAACGGAAGAACAGAGAAGCCACACGCCCGTGAATTCCCGCAACATCTCAAAGCTGCCATCACGGAGAAGAACAGACTTCGCCGCGAATGGCAGCTAACACGGAATCCCGCAACAAAGCGGCAACTGAACAGGATGCAGCGGGAGATTAAAGCAGCCGCCGACGCCCACAGAATCGAGGAGTGGTCGCAGAAAGTCGCCTCCCTGAAGACAGAGGACGGAACAGCCTGGCACGCGGTGAAGGGATTCATCCGCCGCACCGCCAAAATACCGCCACTGCAAGTCGGGAACGTCTTCGTCAGCGAACCGGACGCAAAGGCCAACGCCCTCGCGGACGCGTTCGCTGAAAACTTCACCCCGGTGGAAGACCCCGTAGACCAGGCACACATGGCACTGGTGGAGGAACGACTTCCGGTCTTCTTGGCGGCCGAAGACAACGACACCGTCATCGAGCCGATCGAGGAAGCGGAAGTCGAGATCCAGCTGCGCAATCTCAACGGCAGGAAGGCAGGAGGCCCCGACCACGTCACAAATCAGCTGCTCAAGCAACTGCCGCCCATCGCAATCGGGCACCTCACGGGGATCTTCAATTCCATCATCCGCACTGGCGTATTTCCAGAGTGCTGGAAGCACGCCGAGATCGTGGCCCTTCCCAAGCCAGGGAAGGATCACAGGCGGGCGAACAACTACCGCCCGATCAGCCTGCTGCCAGCACTCTCGAAGGTCTTCGAGAGGTTGTACCTGCGGCGTCTTGGAAATCACATCGACGCGGAGGGCATCCTGCCCGACGAGCAGTTTGGATTCCGGAAGGGACACTCCACCACACAGCAACTACTGCGGCTGACAGAGGAAGCCTTCTGTGCCCTGGACCGACGCGAGTACTTCGGCGCGCTTCTGCTCGACGTGTCTCGTGCATTTGATTCAGTGTGGCACAATGGTCTCCTTTATAAACTATTTACATTGGGGATTCCTGGGCCACACGTGAAACTCCTGCAGAGTTACCTCGCGGGTCGCACGTTTCACGTACGGGCAGACTGTGGAATCTCCACAGAACGCCGAATACTCGCCGGAGTCCCGCAAGGTTCGGTCCTGGGTCCAGTGCTATACTCGCTGTACACTGCCGACCTACCACGCACAGATCGGGTGCAACTCGCTCTGTACGCGGACGATACGGCAGTGTACTGCCGCAGCATGCAGCCGCAACTCCTTCAAAGGCGACTGCAATCCGCAGCCAACAACTTGGAAGACTGGGCGGCAAAGTGGCGGCTGGCGTACAACGCCGCCAAATCACAGGCAATCGTCATTGCCCACCGGAAAGTGCCGGCTGACCTCCAGGAGATAACATTACGAGGAAGGCCGGTCCCCTGGAGCGCAACGGCAAAATATCTGGGCGTCACACTAGACAAACGTCTAACGTGGCGCCCACACATTGAAGAGACGAGGAAAAAGGCAATGGGGCGCATGAACATGCTGTACCCCATCCTAAACCCACGCTCTTCATTACCAGACCACCTAGGGGTGATCCTCTACAAATCCCTCATACGACCAGTGCTGGAATACGCCGCGGTCGTATGGGGAAACACGGCACCAACCAACTTACAACGGATCCAGGCAGTGCAGAACAGAGCACTGAAATGGGCACTCCATCTGCCGGCGGACTTCCCAACTGAGGAACTCCACCAGATAGCGGACGTCCAGAGACTCCGAAGAAGAATCGAAGAACAGGCTGTAATATTTTACACCACCGCCGAAACTTCGCAGAACGCGAAAGTACGACTACTCGGCAGCCGAGAAGAGTGGAGAGCGCACCTGCGCTGGCCACACCATCTTCGTCAAGCACGCTGACGAAGACGCAATCAATCTCGAAATTATGAAGCACCAAAACATGGACAACCGAAAACTAGGAAACTAAAGATCTCGCAATTGGAAGAAATGGAAGGAAGAGCACACTACGTGCTGAAACTTCGTGAAACCCAGAAACCCACAGAGGAGTTTCAACAAGAGGTGCACAGGCGCGGGCCCGTTGTCAAGGCAGCACCGGACGCCGCGCCGCACCTAACCTCCACGCACGCCGCTCCGCTACCGCTACCGCTACCGCCATGGCCCGCACAAAGCAAACGGCCCGCAAGTCCACCGGCGGAAAGGCGCCGCGCAAACAGCTCGCCACCAAGGCGGCGAGGAAGAGCGCGCCCGCCACCGGAGGCGTCAAGAAGCCCCACCGCTACAGGCCGGGCACCGTCGCCCTGCGAGAAATCAGGCGCTACCAGAAGAGCACAGAGCTGCTCATCCGCAAGCTGCCATTCCAGCGCCTAGTGCGCGAGATCGCCCAGGACTTCAAGACCGACCTGCGCTTCCAGAGCTCCGCAGTCATGGCCCTGCAGGAGGCCAGCGAGGCCTACCTCGTCGGCCTCTTCGAAGACACCAACCTGTGCGCAATCCACGCCAAGCGCGTCACCATCATGCCCAAGGACATCCAGCTCGCGCGCCGCATCCGCGGCGAGCGCGCCTAAACCGCGCCGCGGCACCGCACCGCACAAACAAAAACGGCCCTTTTCAGGGCCACTAACATCTCTCCGTCGCGAGCAAACTTTGTCGGTCGCCTGCCTCTCGCCCCGCAACCCAAAAACAAAAACCACCACTTCCCGTCCGTCCGCCACACCCGCTCACTCTGCCTGCCTGCTAGCAGCGCGCAACAATCACACATCATCCCTCCCCGGCGCTCAAAGCGCACAATACCCAACGGCCGACGTCACACCGCACGGGTGGCTGGCCGGCCGCCGCTTTCGTTTCGAAAACAAAAAAAACCCGCACTCCACTCCGACGGCCAACGGCCAGGCAGGCGCGCTCGCTCGCTCTACACGCCACCGAAATCCCCGCCGACTCCTTCCGCATCTCAACGTGCCCCCCCGTTGCAAAACATAACACACACACACACAAAGGAACAAAACAAAGACCAGACACGACTCGACAAGACAGACATCCGAGAAGAACGAACGCAGGCAAGCCAACCAACGTATTCAAACAAAACAACGTGACAGAAAACCAACCGTCGGCCGCCGCCACAAAACAAACACGGCGACAATCAACCACGACAACAACAACAACAACAACACCGCTTACCGCTACCGCCGCCCACACCCGCCACCGACCCCCGCAATCCAACCACCACGGCACGCAAACAGCATCCCCACGGGCATACAGAAACGCCAGACAGACACCCACACCAAACGCAACACGACAATCAAAACCTTCCCCGACGTGCTTTGATGGCCCTGAGAAGGGCCGTTTTGGGCCGCGCGTCTCTTGCGCGCCACTAGACGACGACGGGGGGTGGGGACGACGGAGTCAAGCGCCAAACCCTTCCTTTCCCATCTCTTTCTCCTCTACTCTACTTCTTCTTCTTGGGCGAAGCCTTCGCCTTAGACGGCGTCGTCGCCTTCTTCGGGCGCGGCGCCTTCGGCTTCTTCGTCGGAACCTTGGCGGCCTTCTTCGCCTTCGACGGCGACTTGGCCTTGGCCGGCTTGGCCGCAGCCGCCTTCTTCGCACCCGCGGGAGCGGCCGACGCCGCAGACGCCTTCTTGGCGGCGCCCGCCTTCCGACCGGTCGCCGCCTTCACGCCACCAGCCTTCTTTGCGCCGGCCGCACGGGCGCCCTTCTTCTCCTTGCTGGCCGGAGCGGCGCGCTTCTTCTTGGCACCGCCAGCACGAGCCTTGCCGCCCTCGGCCGCCCCCCCGCCGCCGGCGCCGGCAAGCTTGAACGAGCCGGACGCGCCCTTCCCCTTCGTCTGCACCAGCTCGCCCGCCACGACGGCCGACTTGAGGTACTTCTTGATAAACGGCGCCACCTTCTCCGCGTCCAGCTTGTAGTGCGCGGCTATGTACTTCTTGATCGCCTGCAGCGACGACCCGCCGCGCTCCTTCAGACTCTTGATGGCGGCCGTCACCATCTCAGAGGTGCGCGGGTGCGCAGGCTTGGCGCGCGGCTTCTTCGCAGACGACGCAGACTTGGCCTTCTTCGTAGTGCCGGTGGCGGCGGGTGCCGCAGCAGTCTCGTTCGTAGCCGCCTGATCTGCCATTTCGACGACGCGCGTAACACACAGCGAGAGCGAGCGGGACGGCAGGCACGCAAGCACAAGAGCAGAGAATCACAAGGCCCAGCCAGTGTCGCGGGCGGGCGCGGACGGCCGAGAGAGCGGCCGCCACTCTGCGCGCCGCCGCGCCGCGCCTCCCGCGCTTGCTACCGCCCAACGTCCGACAGCCTGTGCGGAGCAGCCCCAAACCTGCGCCACAACCGCCCGCGCCTTTCAAACCACCGAGGATGGGGCTACACACAGCCACACCACAGTCGCCAACCAGTCGCCACGGCAGCGCCGCAAACCACGGCCAAACTGCAGCTACCGCGCGCTACAGCCTGGGTCGGCCCGCCGAGAATCGCCGCCCCCGCCCAAATGCCGCCCCCACAGCCCCAGCCGACGACCCGCCACAATGGCCAAACCTTCGGCAAAACTCCCACACCGTCGCCGCGGCAGCCCGGCCAGCGCGGCCGGCGCCACAGCCACACAAGCCGAGGCGTGCGGCGATGACGGCCGTGCAAACGCGCCTCCGCCGCCCCATCGCCTTCCGTCGCCCTCCCGCCGTTTCCCGATCGGCCCGCAGCCGTCGGGCCACATCGCGCGCCGTCCTCCTCCTCTCGCCCGCCAACATTCACAGCCGTTTCTCAACAATTGCCCGCCGCAAACGGACGCCGCCTGCGCAACAGGCGCCGCCGCCCCTCGCCGCTTCCGACCCAACCCCTCGACCGAGGCAAACCGCAATCCGAATCTACAGACCAACCCAATCTGCCGTCAAGCACACACGACAGCCGACCTTACACGTTACGCGTTACACATTACGTTTACACGTCTACGTTAGGTTAGGTTAGGTGGACGTGGGTTAGGTTAAGGGGACTTGGGTTAGGTTAAGCGTCAAACTTAGGTTAAGCATTCAAACACGTCAGGCGTCAGAGGTTAGGTTAGGTTAGGTTAGGTTAGGTTAGGTTAGGTTAGGTTAGGTTAGGTTACACGTTAGGTTAAGGGGTCAGTGCTAGGTTAAGAAGCGTCAAACGTAGGTTACAAAAGCGTTCAAACGTGAGGCGTGAGCCGGACAGCTTACCTTACGTAGACGTTAGGGGCTCACAGGCTGAGCTCACCTCGCCACACCACACGTTAGGTTCGGTTCGGTTCGCTCGGCTCAGCGTAAAGCGCCGAGGTCAGGGTTACGTTCGTTCACCTTCGGGCGCCACACTTTCGGTTGAAAGGTCGCGACGGGACGACGTCGGCAGGCACGCCGCAAACGAACAAAAACGTACAGACGACGTCGGAAACCGCCGACAGACGGGGGAGCAGCACGACCACGACCACGACCAGACACCGAGCGCGAACGAGACACACGCGAACCACCCCCACCGGCCAAAGGGCACCACACAACAACCCAGAGCACCACGTGTCGACACCAGAGCAACCCGCCGCTCACGCGACATGGCTGGCACCGAAGGGCAACCGCCCGCAACTGCGCTTTCCGCGCCGGCCCGGATGCACGTCGTGCTACAACAACACCACTACCGTACACAGCCGCTGTTCACAACATCACTATCAATGGCGCGCCCGCGGCTCGCCGCCGTCGCAGTCGCAGCCCCAACGCCAGCACTTTTGCACCACCATTCACACGCACCGCAACACAGCTCGCCGACACAGCCGAACAAAACAAACACCACACAACAACAGCAACAACGCCGCCGCCTCTACTTGTGCCGGCGACCCACCCCGCCGATGGCGCACCTCTCGCCAGCCGGCAATCGACACACACGCACCCACCCACCGGGGCCCAGTGCAAAAAAAAAAAAAAAAAAACACACAAAAACAAAAAAACCAAACAACACAAACGACACGGGAAGCGCACACCGCCACTTCGCGCGCACGCCACCAACCAGTCGTCGTCTCAAAATAACAAACACAAACAAAATAAACTAACAACTAGGGCAACACAAAACAAAAACGCCTCGCACGAACCGCCCACAAAAAGGACAAGCACACGCACAGCCTCTGCTGACGACCACGACGCAGCGGCACGCTGCTCCTGTCCCGCGCCCCGCGCCCCACTCGATTCACAACTCACGCGACACCGTCAACGACGGGCTCGCTTCCCGCAACCTACCACCTTTCCGCCACGACGCACAGCCCCAGCCCCACCCGACGACGCCCGTGGCAACGACTGCACTTTCACCACCGCCTCCCCCTTCCCCCCCAAAACACACACACACACACACACACAGCCAGCCAAAAACGCACTCGCGACCCACACATGCACGTGCATCGGCACACGCCAACCAGTCAACGTCGACAACCACACGCAAGGCTCGAAACGAAACCGGCGTCCTTCCACGTTGCCATCAAGCTACGCGACACAAGACACAAGGAACCAACACAACAGCCGGCCCCACTAATTCCCACTCTCACGCCGCAAAAAGCACACCGAAACCGCCAAACGCACGCACATTCCCCTTCGCACTGACACCACCGACCGGCTCGCTACCACACACCTCTCGGCAGCCGTTTCACGCCAATTCGCCACACCGCCCACACAGTCGACAAGCGCCCGCCCTGTACGGCACACGCAACGACGCAGCGCAGCAAAGGGCGCCCGCAACACATACCTCTCCGCCGCCCGACGCGCCAACCGCCACACCACACCGCCAGCCACTCGCAAATTGTGCACTGCCACCAGCCACACGTCCAACACGCCGCGCCGCCTCCGGCCACCCGCCAGGGGGCGCTCACGTCCGCGACAACAGCGCGGCCCGCCGGGCCGGGCCGAACCGAACCGAGCCGCCGCTGCTCTGCACTCGGCACGGCCACACCCTGCTGCAGACCGGGCTCGTCCCTCTGTACGCGTCTGCCTGCGCATCAACACAACACGACCTTTTTTTTTTTTTTCCTCTCTACCGCCATCCCTTCTTCTCGCGTTTTACTCGTTGTTGCAGCAGCGGCGCACACCTACACATCCACAGCCCCAGCCGAGCCGGCCTCACCTCAGGGCCCGCCGCCAGCGTCTCCTCCTCGGGCACAGGTGCGGTGCTGTGGCCGCCCATCCAACCGCATTGCTGGCCGTCCAGCCACCAGGCGTTCCCACTGCCGCGAGCCACGCCGCGCACCGACCCTGCTGCAGAAAACGAAGCATAGCCAGAGACCGACCGATACACAAAGCAAGCCGTCGCCTCGCCTCTTGTCCTTCCTGCCTTCCTTCCGCCCCCGCCCTTCTCACACCACCGCCTCTCCACTTTCGCCCCCCCCCCCCCCTCCTTTTTTTTCTTCTTTCTTTCTTTCTTTGGCCCTCTCTCCTTCCCGCCATGGCGATTACGGCACCGCCTGCAGCGGCAGATTTTTTGCGCCCACACGCCTACTCCTACCACCATTAACCTTGCCCTGCCCTGCCCATCAACGTCGCAGTCGAACCGACGCTTGCCAACACACTGCCCACGTTCCTTTCTCTTTTCGGCCTACGCCCATTACGCGCCGCCGCCACAGCACCTTCCCTTCCCACAACACACCGACGTCATCACACGCACCCAAAACAGGGGCCACGACCGTGTTCCTCGCCCACTCCCATCCCGCACGGTACGCACATTCCCAACTACTACCGCGCACCCTCCCTTTCCACTCTGTGTGTCTCTGTGTCTGTGTCCTGTCCGCGCGTGACGCCTCTCAACATCCGCCGTCCCCCGTCCCGTTTTCGCCCCCATGCCGTCGTCGCGCCGCCTCCTCCCCGTCCACCGCCGCCCCTGTCCGCCCCGCACCACACCATACACCGCTGCTTGTCCCGGCCGTTGCCACCAAAGGCGCCGACCGCAAACGCGCCACGCCGCAGCCCCCGTGCGTCTCGCGCTCGCTTGCATCTCCGTGCCGACGCTGCCTCTCTTCCCACTCGCACTCGACCTCGACAACACAGTCTTTGGCTCCGCCACTGCGTGTTCCGGTGGTACGCACGCTGCAACACGTATGTATTCATTACCAGAGCGATGGCGAGGCATGACAGCATCTCTGTCTGACCAGAGAGTTCTTTATCGCTGCTAGTCGGCGCTTGGACCGCGCCAGACGACAGTAGTGGCACGCACCGGGTCGCCAGGAACAGTTGTTATATATATTGTAGCGCGAGTCGGGAGAGGTAGTAGTCGGTCGACAGTAGTAGCGGGTGGACGGTTGTACTGAGCGGGCGTCGGCGGCGTGCTCTGCTCGTCTCGCGACTCTGGTCACGGTTCGGGACGATGTATAGTATATTGTGTTATAATCAAGAGGTGGTGTGACGCTGCATTGCGCAAATCTGATAACGTATGTTCATTGTACTTATTTTGTTCAACAACACAAGCCCCACTATTACTTTTTTTCTAAAGTAACTTTTGTCTCTTAACGAAAAACATTCACTTTTTAAAGACTACTTCCTATGGCATTTCCCTCCAAGGAGTGCAATTAATTACCAGCCAGCACTCATTCATTGCACACAGCTGTGTAAGGGGTATCTACAATCGAGGAGCGGATATAAATGCAATTTTTTGTTTCTTTTTGTTTTTTGTTTTGTGTGTGTGTTGTAACCTCCCAGCAATATTTAAAATAATGGACAATGTTATTTACGGATGCTAATGGACATTGCGCTAATTGTAACCTCGCCCACAATGAGAGGTATTGAAAATGGCAACAACAATGTGCAATTCGCAATCTGACTCAAATATAAAGTCTTCACACAACATTTAAAAAAGTCCGTTCAGTGACAAGAAACTTCAATTAAACCGAAATATCGGTCTTTGGCCCTGTGCAAAACAATCGGAATTAAAGTCTTACCTCCGAATAAATGGATGTCACATTTCTGCTCTGGTTGTTGCGCAGCGCTTGGAGGAACTGCATTGCAAATAATAATATTCTCTTTTTTTGTGATTTTAGTGACATTTTTCTTCAAAGAAGTGGAACGAACTCTTTAGTTCAATAAAAGATTAAATGTTTGAAAAATGCTTTTGAAATAAAAATTATTATTGGGGAACTTGTTGGAGCATAATTACAATAAATACAATTTCTCATTATCTAATGATTATATTAATTAACAGTATACCTTATTCACCATCTTGACCAGTGTTGCCGACCGCCTACATCACACAACCGCACTCGGCTGCTACTACTGACCGACCGCTCTGCATGACGACTATTAGCGTACTGCACGCGACGACTACTGACAGAGTACAGCCCTCAACTACACAGACTGACTGACTGACTGAGAACCGCTCGCAACACTCGCGCAGTCCAGCGCAAACTCTCTGGTCACAGATGCTACAATGTCTCGCCATCGCTACTATGTTACATACGTGTTTCAGTGTCTTTTTCATTGGGGTAACGATCTTTGGCTCTTTTTATTCTGAATACAGGGCCAAAGGTCAACGGCTGCTGCCCTTATACAATTTATCAGGTTTCATTATGTCTGTTGCAATGTTACATACGGTTCACTCTTTCATTAATATTATCGTTGGGTTTGTTTTGTAGGGACGTTAACATTCTGGCACATTTTTATTATCATCGGACTCTCTGCTATTTGTGCAGGGAGGTTATACCTGGGTCCATTTCCATTTCCATTTACATTTTAATATTGATAGACTTTTTGTTTTCTTTTTTGTTTCTTGTTGTTTTTCCTTCTTTTTTTTTGTTGTTTTTTTTCTTTTGTTTTGTTTTTCCCGCTCTCACCACCACCGCCGCATCACGCCTTCCGTTTTCTTGGTTTCTTTTCTGTGCTTCAACATCACCGCGCCCCATTTCCACACCACAGCCATCAGCCTCCAAGACGGGCGGGCGCAGTGTGCCATTTCCGGCGCACAAGCACACCCGTACGGTACTCTCCTCGCCCCCACGCCACCAACAACACAGCGACCACGCGGCTTTCAGGCACGGCACGGCACGGCACGGCACCGGCGAAATGCGCCGCCCCCGCCCCCGCCCCTCCGCGCATCCGTCCGTCTCGCCACGTTCACTGACAGCCGCGTCTGCGGCTACACCACGACAACCACAACACAACACCGCTCCCCTCCCTGGCAACTCACATTGTTTTTCTCCTCCTCTTTTGCACAAACCACAACGCCGAGCACAGGCGCAAGCCACCCACACCGCGCCCCTCCCCGTCCCGTCTTTGGCCGCCGCTCCTCGTTTCCTCGTTTGCCCCCTCCCATCTCCCGAAATGCCATGCCAGCAGCGTTACGCATGCCCCTCCCCTGTCCACACAACACTACCGCCTAACGAACAGCCTTTTCCGGGCCACATGCAGGGCACGCCCACCTCCAAACACTGCCAATTCACGGACGCACGCACGCACACACACACACACACACACACACACACACTCACTTTCTCGACACCTTTCTGTACGGAGGGTGCGTCATCTCGACCGTGACAGAGTGACGGCAACTATCGACGATCCATTTCCCCCCACTGGTAAAACATGTCCACTAACACCTACATACATCATTCAAGTACACAGACAATAGCATACACACAATGGGAGGGCACACGAACATGGACGGCACGGCACTGTCATACACTCTTCCTCAGAACCATATCAACAAACGTTACGTACATCCGGGAAAGCGAAAGCGAAAGCGAAAGCAAAGGCAAAGCCCAATGCAGCCGTCAAAGGTAACGTTCACCACGGCAGACACTTGCAGCCGCGCCGCCGTTAAACGCATTTCAGTGCGGCTCCAATACGCCTCCGACACGGGAACGTTCCGTTGCTCTACGAATGCGTTTCTCCCCTTTTTCCCTTCCTCTCTCTTTTGCCCCCCCCTCCTTGCACTCTTGCCTCATTCCTCACGTTCTGCCCAGACATTCGACCGATCAGAGTCAACCTTTCGTTACCGTTCTCAGCGCGACGGTGTACAACAGTATGACGGGTGTGCCCAAGACTTCGGTTCAGTTGCGTGACGCCGGTCTATCGCGCCGATCGACAGTTACTCAGGGGGCGACGGATCGGACCACGTCACCGACACACAAAACACTTTCAAACAAACAAACAAATACATACCGGATGGACACAGACAAACACGTGTACAGACATTCGCCAAACAAACGACCGGCGCCGCCGCCGCCGCCGCCGTCTAGCGTGCATCTTGAATGACGACATCGGTGTGCGTGCGTCGTACGCAATCAGTCAGACACGGCTATCAAACATCAGAGTCGAATGGTACATCATCGTGCGTGTCGCCGTACACGTACAGTACAATACAACAACAATGCGTCTTAATGGCACGTTCATTTCAACGTCACTCACACACCTCCACGCTGCAGTTACGTCGCACCATTGTCAAACTCGGCGTACAGCAAAGGGAATAGTGGGCGGCAAAAACAAACCAAACAAAAACATTTCACATTTCACCCTCGCCATGTATGATGTGCAAAAAAACAAACCCGCAAACGGCCGTCGTTACGGTGACACAAAAGTCGCCGATCGCACTGTCCCCCCTCGCAGACGGGTAACACACAAACACACACACACCCCAACAACACCAATGGGTCAAAAACCACGCCAACGAGGCGTGCCACCATTCCACGCCACGGCGACCAACCTCGTGGCCGTACCCCGCGCAACACGCTTTGACGCGCCCCCCCACCCACAATCAAAATGCACACATACATCACAGCCGTCCACACAAACAACAACAACAACAACAATTCCGCCCTTCCCGCAAAAGGCAAGTTGGTGGCCCTGAAAAGGGCCGTTTCGCCGCTCTCGCAACGGAGGAGCCTTCTCCATCCTTCCTTCCATTCCAGAGCCACCTCCTTACTTGGAGCTCGTGTACTTGGTCACCGCCTTCGTGCCCTCGCTCACGGCGTGCTTGGCCAGCTCGCCAGGCAGCAACAGCCGCACAGCGGTCTGGATCTCGCGGGACGTGATGGTCGAGCGCTTGTTGTAGTGCGCCAGGCGAGAAGCCTCGGCCGCAATGCGCTCGAAAATGTCGTTCACGAAGCTGTTCATGATGCTCATCGCCTTCGACGAGATGCCCGTGTCAGGGTGCACCTGCTTCAGCACCTTGTAGATGTAGATGGCATAGCTCTCCTTCCTCTTGCGCTTCTTCTTCTTGTCGCCCTTCGAAATGTTCTTCTGCGCCTTGCCAGCCTTCTTGGCGGCCTTCCCGCTAGTCTTGGGCGGCATCTCCAACCAACGTACGGCAGCAGCAACACCAGTAGCAAGCGCTCCGCTCTAGTCAGCGTCTCCCCACACAGTGGCACCCGCCGCCAGCCGCCGCCGCACCTTTACCAGCTCGCCCTGTTGCGGCCGCCGACCAATGGGGCGCGCGCGCAACCGGCCGCCGCACCCGAGCCCATAAAGCACCCCCACCCCGGCTGCGCCGGCTGTTTGTTGAGAGTCGTTGTGTGTTCTGTTTGTGTTACTGTTGGAGTAGCGACTTGGGTCTTGCATATCTGCCCCTATGGTTTTCATATTGCCCAAGGGTGTTTATCAGGTCGTTTTCTGAATTCCGCGCCTTGGCATAGAACGCTTCTGCCAGGGCACGGAATCTTGTTGTGAGTGGCTCTATATCTGCGGCTTCATGCAGGTCTGCCGTGGGGAAGCGCGTGGGGACGTGTAAGGCCCGTCGTAGCGCTCTGTTTTGGACCTTCTGTAGGCGATCTATCGTCGATCTGGCTGCATAGCCCCATACAGGGCACGCATATTCCAGTATCGGTCGAATTAGACTTCGATAGATCGCTACTCCTGTTGCGGGGTCGAGGGAACTGGTGCTGTTCAAGACAGGGTACAGAATCTGCATCCTGCCGTGAGCCTTTCTGCGAAGTTCCTCTATGTGGCACTTCCATGTCAGGCGTCTGTCAAGTGTGACGCCGAGGTACTTCGCAGAATTTCTCCATGGCAAGTTCTGCCCCTGCAATCGCAGCAGTTGGTATGGTATTCTTGGGGGACGGCGTTTCCCATGACGTCTGGTGAGCAGCATGGCTTGTGTCTTCTCTGAATTTATTGAGATGCGCCACTGCTTGGCCCAGTTTTCCGTCCTGTTTAGGGCGGTTTGCAGAAACCTGGTTACTAGGCGTCTGCAAACCGCCCTAAACAGGACGGAAAACTGGGCCAAGCAGTGGCGCATCTCAATAAATTCAGAGAAGACACAAGCCATGCTGCTCACCAGACGTCATGGGAAACGCCGTCCCCCAAGAATACCATACCAACTGCTGCGATTGCAGGGGCAGAACTTGCCATGGAGAAATTCTGCGAAGTACCTCGGCGTCACACTTGACAGACGCCTGACATGGAAGTGCCACATAGAGGAACTTCGCAGAAAGGCTCACGGCAGGATGCAGATTCTGTACCCTGTCTTGAACAGCACCAGTTCCCTCGACCCCGCAACAGGAGTAGCGATCTATCGAAGTCTAATTCGACCGATACTGGAATATGCGTGCCCTGTATGGGGCTATGCAGCCAGATCGACGATAGATCGCCTACAGAAGGTCCAAAACAGAGCGCTACGACGGGCCTTACACGTCCCCACGCGCTTCCCCACGGCAGACCTGCATGAAGCCGCAGATATAGAGCCACTCACAACAAGATTCCGTGCCCTGGCAGAAGCGTTCTATGCCAAGGCGCGGAATTCAGAAAACGACCTGATAAACACCCTTGGGCAATATGAAAACCATAGGGGCAGATATGCAAGACCCAAGTCGCTACTCCAACAGTAACACAAACAGAACACACAACGACTCTCAACAAACAGCAACACACAACAGCACAGAAACAAAAACAACACACAGAAAAGAGGAGGAAATGTCCAAAGGCGACAACAACCTCCACCAACTCCCCCCTCTACCGGTAGAGGAATAAAAAGAGAGCAGAGAGAGCTGCGCCGGCACGCACTCCGCTGCTCGACTCGCTGCCGCTCGCACCGGTCGTTTTCGTTTCCGTTTCGTGTGCACCGTCGCTAGCCCATCGCCATGTCCGGACGCGGAAAGGGAGGCAAAGTCAAGGGCAAGTCAAAGTCCCGCTCAAGCAGGGCTGGGCTCCAGTTCCCGGTCGGCAGAATCCACCGCCTCCTGCGCAAGGGAAACTACGCAGAGCGCGTCGGCGCCGGGGCGCCCGTCTACCTCGCCGCCGTCATGGAGTACCTCGCGGCTGAGGTGCTCGAGCTGGCCGGAAACGCGGCCCGCGACAACAAGAAGACGCGCATCATCCCGCGCCACCTGCAGCTTGCCATCCGCAACGACGAGGAGCTCAACAAGCTCCTGTCGGGCGTCACCATCGCACAGGGTGGTGTCCTGCCCAACATCCAGGCCGTCCTGCTGCCAAAGAAGACCGAGAAGAAGGCCTAAAGGAGGCCAGGCAATCGCAGCGCCGCGTGCTCCCCTGCACGCAACGCGCTTTGCCGGCTCGGCCCACAACAATCGGCCCTTTTCAGGGCCACCACACAAACCTACGTCCAAAGCAAAATTTCAGTCGTCCTCGCCGCACCTTGTTTTGTTTTAACTTTGCACTGTCACAGCACAGCCGCCGCCGGCGCACGTCCGCCATCTTGTCGTCCACACAGCCCGTGTGGCCCAACACACACACACACGCACACATTTTGCACCGTCGCAGTCGCCTTCCAAACCGACAACGGCAGCAATAATGACCATTGTTAAAGGGAGGCGTGTCGACACACCGCCCTCCACTCCCGCGCGCAACGGCCGTCGACACGAACGAAACAGCTGATCCGGCCGCCTATGCCCACACGCCTTGCCTCGGAAACCCCAACGCCGCCGCAAACAAACACACAGAGACAAACCACGCAAGCAAATAATCACCGCCTCTCGCACAACAACACACAGCCCGCCCGCCATCTCCGTCGCGATCGATACAAAGACACACAATAACAAACACACAAACGAAGCAGCTCCACACACAGCCAGCCACATGACACGTTTCCTTTCCTTCTCCCCTCCCAGTCACATCACGTCGCTCAAACGGAAAGAAAGAAACAAACAAACAAACAACACAGCGCGCACACACGCAGCAACAACACAGACTCTTTCGCACTTTTCAACTTCCGAACAGTGTGGTGGCCCTGAAAAGGGCCGTTTTCTAGTCTCTCCCACCCACAAGCACGGCCGCGGGAAGGCCAGCGCCCGCTGCGACGCAGCCTAACCGCCGAAACCGTACAGGGTGCGCCCCTGCCTCTTCAGGGCGTACACCACGTCCATGGCCGTCACAGTCTTGCGCTTGGCGTGCTCAGTGTACGTCACCGCGTCGCGGATCACGTTCTCCAGGAACACCTTCAGCACCCCGCGGGTCTCCTCGTAGATCAGACCAGAGATGCGCTTCACGCCGCCCCTGCGAGCCAGGCGGCGGATGGCGGGCTTCGTGATGCCCTGGATGTTGTCGCGCAACACCTTGCGGTGCCGCTTGGCGCCACCCTTGCCGAGCCCCTTTCCTCCCTTGCCGCGGCCTGTCATCCTTCCTTCCTCGGGCAAAGCAAAACGTGCACAAACAGCAGCTGCAGCGGCTGGCGAGTCGGCTACGGTCTGCGCCCAGCGCGCCCGCCGCCCCCCTATATAGACTCTGGCCCGCCCTCCCCCCACCACGCGCAACCGAGGGCATATAAGCGCAGCACGGAGGCGCGCGGGCCCGTTGTCAAGGCAGCACCGGACGCCGCGCCGCACCTAACCTCCACGCACGCCGCTCCGCTACCGCTACCGCTACCGCCATGGCCCGCACAAAGCAAACGGCCCGCAAGTCCACCGGCGGAAAGGCGCCGCGCAAACAGCTCGCCACCAAGGCGGCGAGGAAGAGCGCGCCCGCCACCGGAGGCGTCAAGAAGCCCCACCGCTACAGGCCGGGCACCGTCGCCCTGCGAGAAATCAGGCGCTACCAGAAGAGCACAGAGCTGCTCATCCGCAAGCTGCCATTCCAGCGCCTAGTGCGCGAGATCGCCCAGGACTTCAAGACCGACCTGCGCTTCCAGAGCTCCGCAGTCATGGCCCTGCAGGAGGCCAGCGAGGCCTACCTCGTCGGCCTCTTCGAAGACACCAACCTGTGCGCAATCCACGCCAAGCGCGTCACCATCATGCCCAAGGACATCCAGCTCGCGCGCCGCATCCGCGGCGAGCGCGCCTAAACCGCGCCGCGGCACCGCACCGCACAAACAAAAACGGCCCTTTTCAGGGCCACTAACATCTCTCCGTCGCGAGCAAACTTTGTCGGTCGCCTGCCTCTCGCCCCGCAACCCAAAAACAAAAACCACCACTTCCCGTCCGTCCGCCACACCCGCTCACTCTGCCTGCCTGCTAGCAGCGCGCAACAATCACACATCATCCCTCCCCGGCGCTCAAAGCGCACAATACCCAACGGCCGACGTCACACCGCACGGGTGGCTGGCCGGCCGCCGCTTTCGTTTCGAAAACAAAAAAAACCCGCACTCCACTCCGACGGCCAACGGCCAGGCAGGCGCGCTCGCTCGCTCTACACGCCACCGAAATCCCCGCCGACTCCTTCCGCATCTCAACGTGCCCCCCCGTTGCAAAACATAACACACACACACACAAAGGAACAAAACAAAGACCAGACACGACTCGACAAGACAGACATCCGAGAAGAACGAACGCAGGCAAGCCAACCAACGTATTCAAACAAAACAACGTGACAGAAAACCAACCGTCGGCCGCCGCCACAAAACAAACACGGCGACAATCAACCACGACAACAACAACAACAACAACACCGCTTACCGCTACCGCCGCCCACACCCGCCACCGACCCCCGCAATCCAACCACCACGGCACGCAAACAGCATCCCCACGGGCATACAGAAACGCCAGACAGACACCCACACCAAACGCAACACGACAATCAAAACCTTCCCCGACGTGCTTTGATGGCCCTGAGAAGGGCCGTTTTGGGCCGCGCGTCTCTTGCGCGCCACTAGACGACGACGGGGGGTGGGGACGACGGAGTCAAGCGCCAAACCCTTCCTTTCCCATCTCTTTCTCCTCTACTCTACTTCTTCTTCTTGGGCGAAGCCTTCGCCTTAGACGGCGTCGTCGCCTTCTTCGGGCGCGGCGCCTTCGGCTTCTTCGTCGGAACCTTGGCGGCCTTCTTCGCCTTCGACGGCGACTTGGCCTTGGCCGGCTTGGCCGCAGCCGCCTTCTTCGCACCCGCGGGAGCGGCCGACGCCGCAGACGCCTTCTTGGCGGCGCCCGCCTTCCGACCGGTCGCCGCCTTCACGCCACCAGCCTTCTTTGCGCCGGCCGCACGGGCGCCCTTCTTCTCCTTGCTGGCCGGAGCGGCGCGCTTCTTCTTGGCACCGCCAGCACGAGCCTTGCCGCCCTCGGCCGCCCCCCCGCCGCCGGCGCCGGCAAGCTTGAACGAGCCGGACGCGCCCTTCCCCTTCGTCTGCACCAGCTCGCCCGCCACGACGGCCGACTTGAGGTACTTCTTGATAAACGGCGCCAGCTTCTCCGCGTCCAGCTTGTAGTGCGCGGCTATGTACTTCTTGATCGCCTGCAGCGACGACCCGCCGCGCTCCTTCAGACTCTTGATGGCGGCCGTCACCATCTCAGAGGTGCGCGGGTGCGCAGGCTTGGCGCGCGGCTTCTTCGCAGACGACGCAGACTTGGCCTTCTTCGTAGTGCCGGTGGCGGCGGGTGCCGCAGCAGTCTCGTTCGTAGCCGCCTGATCTGCCATTTCGACGACGCGCGTAACACACAGCGAGAGCGAGCGGGACGGCAGGCACGCAAGCACAAGAGCAGAGAATGAATGCCTTCTGTTTGCACTTTTGTAATGAAGTACCACTGGGCTGTGCCCGTCTGACTTCTAGAAATGCGCTAGAGGGTTCATGAAGTTGGTGGTTTGGTTTGTGTGCGTGTTTTTGAGTAAATGTTTGTTCTGGGTGTGTGTTTGTGTGTTTTAAATGTCCCTAAAGTGGCGCGTGAGGGTTAATTTAGGTCTCTTATGTTGAAGGTTTGGGTGTTCGCAGCCTAAATTTTGAATGAGGTGATGGGGCGATGCTTGTGTTCTCTCATAAAGTTTGGCAGATTTTTCCTTTATGAGGGAATAGATGGTGGGCTGTTCTAGGAATTCTCTGATATGTGTGTTCCGGACGTATCTGTCAGCACCTGAGATTACCCGGAAGGTTTTATTTTGTAGCCGTTGTAGCCTTAAGAGTGAGGTGTCTGACGCCATTGACCACACTTCCGAACCATACAAGATGACCGGAAGCATGAGTTGGCGCCAGAGAAGCATTTTGCATTTCAAGGTGAGTCCTTCACCCTTCAGAAGAGGGTATAGTTGGGACAGGAGCGCGCACCCTTTGTTTGCCGCTTTCTTTATGTGTTGCCTCCATGTGAGGCGGCTGTCGATCTCCATCCCGAGATATGTGATGCAATTTCGCCAGGCTAGGTCCCGACCCCCAATTGTTAGTTGCTGGTCAGGGAGTTTTAGCCTGGTTGTGAAGTATATGGCCTGGGTTTTGTTTGGATTGATTTTAATTTTCCATAAATTGCACCACTGCGTTATGGAGTCGAGGTGGGCTTGCAGCTTTCGTCGTATGAATTCAAGGTTGCGGCTACTCCTGTAGATGGCTGTGTCGTCGGCGTAGAGAGCGATCTCCCCGCCGACCTGCTTCGGTATGTCGTTCGTGTAAATGGAGTATAGGACTGGACCTAAAACCGAACCCTGGGGAACTCCGGCCGCAATCGGTCGCATCTGGCTCAATCCCGTCCCATTTCTTACGAAGAAGTGACGCTCCGCAAGAAATGAGTCAATGATCTTTATTATATGTTCTGGGCACCCTATGTGATCTAGTTTAAATATTAGGCCATCGTGCCAGACGCGGTCGAATGCTTTCTCTATGTCCAGGAATACTGCTCCTGTGGATTCTCTCTTTGCCCTGGCCAGACAAGCGTGTTCAACCAAGCGCAGGCATTTTTGGACTGTGGAGTGCTCAGCGCGGAATCCAAACTGCTCAGGCAACAGGATGTTGTTGTCAGTAAGGAATTTCTGGAGGGTTGTGAGTATAAGCAGCTCAAGGATTTTACTCATGCCAGTGAGTAAGGAAATTGGTCTGTAACTTTCAGGTAGGAGAAGGTTTTTGTTAGGTTTGGGGAGGGTGATTACCTTAGCAGTTTTCCACGCTGAGGGGAAGTAGGTGAGTTTTAGGCAAGCGTTGAAGACGCTTACCAGAAATGTTATGGCGGGAGGCGGAAGGTGCTTTAGGAGTGGGGTGCGGATGCGGTCAGAATCACAAGGCCCAGCCAGTGTCGCGGGCGGGCGCGGACGGCCGAGAGAGCGGCCGCCACTCTGCGCGCCGCCGCGCCGCGCCTCCCGCGCTTGCTACCGCCCAACGTCCGACAGCCTGTGCGGAGCAGCCCCAAACCTGCGCCACAACCGCCCGCGCCTTTCAAACCACCGAGGATGGGGCTACACACAGCCACACCACAGTCGCCAACCAGTCGCCACGGCAGCGCCGCAAACCACGGCCAAACTGCAGCTACCGCGCGCTACAGCCTGGGTCGGCCCGCCGAGAATCGCCGCCCCCGCCCAAATGCCGCCCCCACAGCCCCAGCCGACGACCCGCCACAATGGCCAAACCTTCGGCAAAACTCCCACACCGTCGCCGCGGCAGCCCGGCCAGCGCGGCCGGCGCCACAGCCACACAAGCCGAGGCGTGCGGCGATGACGGCCGTGCAAACGCGCCTCCGCCGCCCCATCGCCTTCCGTCGCCCTCCCGCCGTTTCCCGATCGGCCCGCAGCCGTCGGGCCACATCGCGCGCCGTCCTCCTCCTCTCGCCCGCCAACATTCACAGCCGTTTCTCAACAATTGCCCGCCGCAAACGGACGCCGCCTGCGCAACAGGCGCCGCCGCCCCTCGCCGCTTCCGACCCAACCCCTCGACCGAGGCAAACCGCAATCCGAATCTACAGACCAACCCAATCTGCCGTCAAGCACACACGACAGCCGACCTTACACGTTACGCGTTACACATTACGTTTACACGTCTACGTTAGGTTAGGTTAGGTGGACGTGGGTTAGGTTAAGGGGACTTGGGTTAGGTTAAGCGTCAAACTTAGGTTAAGCATTCAAACACGTCAGGCGTCAGAGGTTAGGTTAGGTTAGGTTAGGTTAGGTTAGGTTAGGTTAGGTTAGGTTAGGTTACACGTTAGGTTAAGGGGTCAGTGCTAGGTTAAGAAGCGTCAAACGTAGGTTACAAAAGCGTTCAAACGTGAGGCGTGAGCCGGACAGCTTACCTTACGTAGACGTTAGGGGCTCACAGGCTGAGCTCACCTCGCCACACCACACGTTAGGTTCGGTTCGGTTCGCTCGGCTCAGCGTAAAGCGCCGAGGTCAGGGTTACGTTCGTTCACCTTCGGGCGCCACACTTTCGGTTGAAAGGTCGCGACGGGACGACGTCGGCAGGCACGCCGCAAACGAACAAAAACGTACAGACGACGTCGGAAACCGCCGACAGACGGGGGAGCAGCACGACCACGACCACGACCAGACACCGAGCGCGAACGAGACACACGCGAACCACCCCCACCGGCCAAAGGGCACCACACAACAACCCAGAGCACCACGTGTCGACACCAGAGCAACCCGCCGCTCACGCGACATGGCTGGCACCGAAGGGCAACCGCCCGCAACTGCGCTTTCCGCGCCGGCCCGGATGCACGTCGTGCTACAACAACACCACTACCGTACACAGCCGCTGTTCACAACATCACTATCAATGGCGCGCCCGCGGCTCGCCGCCGTCGCAGTCGCAGCCCCAACGCCAGCACTTTTGCACCACCATTCACACGCACCGCAACACAGCTCGCCGACACAGCCGAACAAAACAAACACCACACAACAACAGCAACAACGCCGCCGCCTCTACTTGTGCCGGCGACCCACCCCGCCGATGGCGCACCTCTCGCCAGCCGGCAATCGACACACACGCACCCACCCACCGGGGCCCAGTGCAAAAAAAAAAAAAAAAAAACACACAAAAACAAAAAAACCAAACAACACAAACGACACGGGAAGCGCACACCGCCACTTCGCGCGCACGCCACCAACCAGTCGTCGTCTCAAAATAACAAACACAAACAAAATAAACTAACAACTAGGGCAACACAAAACAAAAACGCCTCGCACGAACCGCCCACAAAAAGGACAAGCACACGCACAGCCTCTGCTGACGACCACGACGCAGCGGCACGCTGCTCCTGTCCCGCGCCCCGCGCCCCACTCGATTCACAACTCACGCGACACCGTCAACGACGGGCTCGCTTCCCGCAACCTACCACCTTTCCGCCACGACGCACAGCCCCAGCCCCACCCGACGACGCCCGTGGCAACGACTGCACTTTCACCACCGCCTCCCCCTTCCCCCCCAAAACACACACACACACACACACACAGCCAGCCAAAAACGCACTCGCGACCCACACATGCACGTGCATCGGCACACGCCAACCAGTCAACGTCGACAACCACACGCAAGGCTCGAAACGAAACCGGCGTCCTTCCACGTTGCCATCAAGCTACGCGACACAAGACACAAGGAACCAACACAACAGCCGGCCCCACTAATTCCCACTCTCACGCCGCAAAAAGCACACCGAAACCGCCAAACGCACGCACATTCCCCTTCGCACTGACACCACCGACCGGCTCGCTACCACACACCTCTCGGCAGCCGTTTCACGCCAATTCGCCACACCGCCCACACAGTCGACAAGCGCCCGCCCTGTACGGCACACGCAACGACGCAGCGCAGCAAAGGGCGCCCGCAACACATACCTCTCCGCCGCCCGACGCGCCAACCGCCACACCACACCGCCAGCCACTCGCAAATTGTGCACTGCCACCAGCCACACGTCCAACACGCCGCGCCGCCTCCGGCCACCCGCCAGGGGGCGCTCACGTCCGCGACAACAGCGCGGCCCGCCGGGCCGGGCCGAACCGAACCGAGCCGCCGCTGCTCTGCACTCGGCACGGCCACACCCTGCTGCAGACCGGGCTCGTCCCTCTGTACGCGTCTGCCTGCGCATCAACACAACACGACCTTTTTTTTTTTTTTCCTCTCTACCGCCATCCCTTCTTCTCGCGTTTTACTCGTTGTTGCAGCAGCGGCGCACACCTACACATCCACAGCCCCAGCCGAGCCGGCCTCACCTCAGGGCCCGCCGCCAGCGTCTCCTCCTCGGGCACAGGTGCGGTGCTGTGGCCGCCCATCCAACCGCATTGCTGGCCGTCCAGCCACCAGGCGTTCCCACTGCCGCGAGCCACGCCGCGCACCGACCCTGCTGCAGAAAACGAAGCATAGCCAGAGACCGACCGATACACAAAGCAAGCCGTCGCCTCGCCTCTTGTCCTTCCTGCCTTCCTTCCGCCCCCGCCCTTCTCACACCACCGCCTCTCCACTTTCGCCCCCCCCCCCCCTCCTTTTTTTTCTTCTTTCTTTCTTTCTTTGGCCCTCTCTCCTTCCCGCCATGGCGGTTACGGCACCGCCTGCAGCGGCAGATTTTTTGCGCCCACACGCCTACTCCTACCACCATTAACCTTGCCCTGCCCTGCCCATCAACGTCGCAGTCGAACCGACGCTTGCCAACACACTGCCCACGTTCCTTTCTCTTTTCGGCCTACGCCCATTACGCGCCGCCGCCACAGCACCTTCCCTTCCCACAACACACCGACGTCATCACACGCACCCAAAACAGGGGCCACGACCGTGTTCCTCGCCCACTCCCATCCCGCACGGTACGCACATTCCCAACTACTACCGCGCACCCTCCCTTTCCACTCTGTGTGTCTCTGTGTCTGTGTCCTGTCCGCGCGTGACGCCTCTCAACATCCGCCGTCCCCCGTCCCGTTTTCGCCCCCATGCCGTCGTCGCGCCGCCTCCTCCCCGTCCACCGCCGCCCCTGTCCGCCCCGCACCACACCATACACCGCTGCTTGTCCCGGCCGTTGCCACCAAAGGCGCCGACCGCAAACGCGCCACGCCGCAGCCCCCGTGCGTCTCGCGCTCGCTTGCATCTCCGTGCCGACGCTGCCTCTCTTCCCACTCGCACTCGACCTCGACAACACAGTCTTTGGCTCCGCCACTGCGTGTTCCGGTGGTACGCACGCTGCAACACGTATGTATTCATTACCAGAGCGATGGCGAGGCATGACAGCATCTCTGTCTGACCAGAGAGTTCTTTATCGCTGCTAGTCGGCGCTTGGACCGCGCCAGACGACAGTAGTGGCACGCACCGGGTCGCCAGGAACAGTTGTTATATATATTGTAGCGCGAGTCGGGAGAGGTAGTAGTCGGTCGACAGTAGTAGCGGGTGGACGGTTGTACTGAGCGGGCGTCGGCGGCGTGCTCTGCTCGTCTCGCGACTCTGGTCACGGTTCGGGACGATGTATAGTATATTGTGTTATAATCAAGAGGTGGTGTGACGCTGCATTGCGCAAATCTGATAACGTATGTTCATTGTACTTATTTTGTTCAACAACACAAGCCCCACTATTACTTTTTTTCTAAAGTAACTTTTGTCTCTTAACGAAAAACATTCACTTTTTAAAGACTACTTCCTATGGCATTTCCCTCCAAGGAGTGCAATTAATTACCAGCCAGCACTCATTCATTGCACACAGCTGTGTAAGGGGTATCTACAATCGAGGAGCGGATATAAATGCAATTTTTTGTTTCTTTTTGTTTTTTGTTTTGTGTGTGTGTTGTAACCTCCCAGCAATATTTAAAATAATGGACAATGTTATTTACGGATGCTAATGGACATTGCGCTAATTGTAACCTCGCCCACAATGAGAGGTATTGAAAATGGCAACAACAATGTGCAATTCGCAATCTGACTCAAATATAAAGTCTTCACACAACATTTAAAAAAGTCCGTTCAGTGACAAGAAACTTCAATTAAACCGAAATATCGGTCTTTGGCCCTGTGCAAAACAATCGGAATTAAAGTCTTACCTCCGAATAAATGGATGTCACATTTCTGCTCTGGTTGTTGCGCAGCGCTTGGAGGAACTGCATTGCAAATAATAATATTCTCTTTTTTTGTGATTTTAGTGACATTTTTCTTCAAAGAAGTGGAACGAACTCTTTAGTTCAATAAAAGATTAAATGTTTGAAAAATGCTTTTGAAATAAAAATTATTATTGGGGAACTTGTTGGAGCATAATTACAATAAATACAATTTCTCATTATCTAATGATTATATTAATTAACAGTATACCTTATTCACCATCTTGACCAGTGTTGCCGACCGCCTACATCACACAACCGCACTCGGCTGCTACTACTGACCGACCGCTCTGCATGACGACTATTAGCGTACTGCACGCGACGACTACTGACAGAGTACAGCCCTCAACTACACAGACTGACTGACTGACTGAGAACCGCTCGCAACACTCGCGCAGTCCAGCGCAAACTCTCTGGTCACAGATGCTACAATGTCTCGCCATCGCTACTATGTTACATACGTGTTTCAGTGTCTTTTTCATTGGGGTAACGATCTTTGGCTCTTTTTATTCTGAATACAGGGCCAAAGGTCAACGGCTGCTGCCCTTATACAATTTATCAGGTTTCATTATGTCTGTTGCAATGTTACATACGGTTCACTCTTTCATTAATATTATCGTTGGGTTTGTTTTGTAGGGACGTTAACATTCTGGCACATTTTTATTATCATCGGACTCTCTGCTATTTGTGCAGGGAGGTTATACCTGGGTCCATTTCCATTTCCATTTACATTTTAATATTGATAGACTTTTTGTTTTCTTTTTTGTTTCTTGTTGTTTTTCCTTCTTTTTTTTTGTTGTTTTTTTTCTTTTGTTTTGTTTTTCCCGCTCTCACCACCACCGCCGCATCACGCCTTCCGTTTTCTTGGTTTCTTTTCTGTGCTTCAACATCACCGCGCCCCATTTCCACACCACAGCCATCAGCCTCCAAGACGGGCGGGCGCAGTGTGCCATTTCCGGCGCACAAGCACACCCGTACGGTACTCTCCTCGCCCCCACGCCACCAACAACACAGCGACCACGCGGCTTTCAGGCACGGCACGGCACGGCACGGCACCGGCGAAATGCGCCGCCCCCGCCCCCGCCCCTCCGCGCATCCGTCCGTCTCGCCACGTTCACTGACAGCCGCGTCTGCGGCTACACCACGACAACCACAACACAACACCGCTCCCCTCCCTGGCAACTCACATTGTTTTTCTCCTCCTCTTTTGCACAAACCACAACGCCGAGCACAGGCGCAAGCCACCCACACCGCGCCCCTCCCCGTCCCGTCTTTGGCCGCCGCTCCTCGTTTCCTCGTTTGCCCCCTCCCATCTCCCGAAATGCCATGCCAGCAGCGTTACGCATGCCCCTCCCCTGTCCACACAACACTACCGCCTAACGAACAGCCTTTTCCGGGCCACATGCAGGGCACGCCCACCTCCAAACACTGCCAATTCACGGACGCACGCACGCACACACACACACACACACACACACACACACTCACTTTCTCGACACCTTTCTGTACGGAGGGTGCGTCATCTCGACCGTGACAGAGTGACGGCAACTATCGACGATCCATTTCCCCCCACTGGTAAAACATGTCCACTAACACCTACATACATCATTCAAGTACACAGACAATAGCATACACACAATGGGAGGGCACACGAACATGGACGGCACGGCACTGTCATACACTCTTCCTCAGAACCATATCAACAAACGTTACGTACATCCGGGAAAGCGAAAGCGAAAGCGAAAGCAAAGGCAAAGCCCAATGCAGCCGTCAAAGGTAACGTTCACCACGGCAGACACTTGCAGCCGCGCCGCCGTTAAACGCATTTCAGTGCGGCTCCAATACGCCTCCGACACGGGAACGTTCCGTTGCTCTACGAATGCGTTTCTCCCCTTTTTCCCTTCCTCTCTCTTTTGCCCCCCCCTCCTTGCACTCTTGCCTCATTCCTCACGTTCTGCCCAGACATTCGACCGATCAGAGTCAACCTTTCGTTACCGTTCTCAGCGCGACGGTGTACAACAGTATGACGGGTGTGCCCAAGACTTCGGTTCAGTTGCGTGACGCCGGTCTATCGCGCCGATCGACAGTTACTCAGGGGGCGACGGATCGGACCACGTCACCGACACACAAAACACTTTCAAACAAACAAACAAATACATACCGGATGGACACAGACAAACACGTGTACAGACATTCGCCAAACAAACGACCGGCGCCGCCGCCGCCGCCGCCGTCTAGCGTGCATCTTGAATGACGACATCGGTGTGCGTGCGTCGTACGCAATCAGTCAGACACGGCTATCAAACATCAGAGTCGAATGGTACATCATCGTGCGTGTCGCCGTACACGTACAGTACAATACAACAACAATGCGTCTTAATGGCACGTTCATTTCAACGTCACTCACACACCTCCACGCTGCAGTTACGTCGCACCATTGTCAAACTCGGCGTACAGCAAAGGGAATAGTGGGCGGCAAAAACAAACCAAACAAAAACATTTCACATTTCACCCTCGCCATGTATGATGTGCAAAAAAACAAACCCGCAAACGGCCGTCGTTACGGTGACACAAAAGTCGCCGATCGCACTGTCCCCCCTCGCAGACGGGTAACACACAAACACACACACACCCCAACAACACCAATGGGTCAAAAACCACGCCAACGAGGCGTGCCACCATTCCACGCCACGGCGACCAACCTCGTGGCCGTACCCCGCGCAACACGCTTTGACGCGCCCCCCCACCCACAATCAAAATGCACACATACATCACAGCCGTCCACACAAACAACAACAACAACAACAATTCCGCCCTTCCCGCAAAAGGCAAGTTGGTGGCCCTGAAAAGGGCCGTTTCGCCGCTCTCGCAACGGAGGAGCCTTCTCCATCCTTCCTTCCATTCCAGAGCCACCTCCTTACTTGGAGCTCGTGTACTTGGTCACCGCCTTCGTGCCCTCGCTCACGGCGTGCTTGGCCAGCTCGCCAGGCAGCAACAGCCGCACAGCGGTCTGGATCTCGCGGGACGTGATGGTCGAGCGCTTGTTGTAGTGCGCCAGGCGAGAAGCCTCGGCCGCAATGCGCTCGAAAATGTCGTTCACGAAGCTGTTCATGATGCTCATCGCCTTCGACGAGATGCCCGTGTCAGGGTGCACCTGCTTCAGCACCTTGTAGATGTAGATGGCATAGCTCTCCTTCCTCTTGCGCTTCTTCTTCTTGTCGCCCTTCGAAATGTTCTTCTGCGCCTTGCCAGCCTTCTTGGCGGCCTTCCCGCTAGTCTTGGGCGGCATCTCCAACCAACGTACGGCAGCAGCAACACCAGTAGCAAGCGCTCCGCTCTAGTCAGCGTCTCCCCACACAGTGGCACCCGCCGCCAGCCGCCGCCGCACCTTTACCAGCTCGCCCTGTTGCGGCCGCCGACCAATGGGGCGCGCGCGCAACCGGCCGCCGCACCCGAGCCCATAAAGCACCCCCACCCCGGCTGCGCCGGCACGCACTCCGCTGCTCGACTCGCTGCCGCTCGCACCGGTCGTTTTCGTTTCCGTTTCGTGTGCACCGTCGCTAGCCCATCGCCATGTCCGGACGCGGAAAGGGAGGCAAAGTCAAGGGCAAGTCAAAGTCCCGCTCAAGCAGGGCTGGGCTCCAGTTCCCGGTCGGCAGAATCCACCGCCTCCTGCGCAAGGGAAACTACGCAGAGCGCGTCGGCGCCGGGGCGCCCGTCTACCTCGCCGCCGTCATGGAGTACCTCGCGGCTGAGGTGCTCGAGCTGGCCGGAAACGCGGCCCGCGACAACAAGAAGACGCGCATCATCCCGCGCCACCTGCAGCTTGCCATCCGCAACGACGAGGAGCTCAACAAGCTCCTGTCGGGCGTCACCATCGCACAGGGTGGTGTCCTGCCCAACATCCAGGCCGTCCTGCTGCCAAAGAAGACCGAGAAGAAGGCCTAAAGGAGGCCAGGCAATCGCAGCGCCGCGTGCTCCCCTGCACGCAACGCGCTTTGCCGGCTCGGCCCACAACAATCGGCCCTTTTCAGGGCCACCACACAAACCTACGTCCAAAGCAAAATTTCAGTCGTCCTCGCCGCACCTTGTTTTGTTTTAACTTTGCACTGTCACAGCACAGCCGCCGCCGGCGCACGTCCGCCATCTTGTCGTCCACACAGCCCGTGTGGCCCAACACACACACACACGCACACATTTTGCACCGTCGCAGTCGCCTTCCAAACCGACAACGGCAGCAATAATGACCATTGTTAAAGGGAGGCGTGTCGACACACCGCCCTCCACTCCCGCGCGCAACGGCCGTCGACACGAACGAAACAGCTGATCCGGCCGCCTATGCCCACACGCCTTGCCTCGGAAACCCCAACGCCGCCGCAAACAAACACACAGAGACAAACCACGCAAGCAAATAATCACCGCCTCTCGCACAACAACACACAGCCCGCCCGCCATCTCCGTCGCGATCGATACAAAGACACACAATAACAAACACACAAACGAAGCAGCTCCACACACAGCCAGCCACATGACACGTTTCCTTTCCTTCTCCCCTCCCAGTCACATCACGTCGCTCAAACGGAAAGAAAGAAACAAACAAACAAACAACACAGCGCGCACACACGCAGCAACAACACAGACTCTTTCGCACTTTTCAACTTCCGAACAGTGTGGTGGCCCTGAAAAGGGCCGTTTTCTAGTCTCTCCCACCCACAAGCACGGCCGCGGGAAGGCCAGCGCCCGCTGCGACGCAGCCTAACCGCCGAAACCGTACAGGGTGCGCCCCTGCCTCTTCAGGGCGTACACCACGTCCATGGCCGTCACAGTCTTGCGCTTGGCGTGCTCAGTGTACGTCACCGCGTCGCGGATCACGTTCTCCAGGAACACCTTCAGCACCCCGCGGGTCTCCTCGTAGATCAGACCAGAGATGCGCTTCACGCCGCCCCTGCGAGCCAGGCGGCGGATGGCGGGCTTCGTGATGCCCTGGATGTTGTCGCGCAACACCTTGCGGTGCCGCTTGGCGCCACCCTTGCCGAGCCCCTTTCCTCCCTTGCCGCGGCCTGTCATCCTTCCTTCCTCGGGCAAAGCAAAACGTGCACAAACAGCAGCTGCAGCGGCTGGCGAGTCGGCTACGGTCTGCGCCCAGCGCGCCCGCCGCCCCCCTATATAGACTCTGGCCCGCCCTCCCCCCACCACGCGCAACCGAGGGCATATAAGCGCAGCACGGAGGCGCGCGGGCCCGTTGTCAAGGCAGCACCGGACGCCGCGCCGCACCTAACCTCCACGCACGCCGCTCCGCTACCGCTACCGCTACCGCCATGGCCCGCACAAAGCAAACGGCCCGCAAGTCCACCGGCGGAAAGGCGCCGCGCAAACAGCTCGCCACCAAGGCGGCGAGGAAGAGCGCGCCCGCCACCGGAGGCGTCAAGAAGCCCCACCGCTACAGGCCGGGCACCGTCGCCCTGCGAGAAATCAGGCGCTACCAGAAGAGCACAGAGCTGCTCATCCGCAAGCTGCCATTCCAGCGCCTAGTGCGCGAGATCGCCCAGGACTTCAAGACCGACCTGCGCTTCCAGAGCTCCGCAGTCATGGCCCTGCAGGAGGCCAGCGAGGCCTACCTCGTCGGCCTCTTCGAAGACACCAACCTGTGCGCAATCCACGCCAAGCGCGTCACCATCATGCCCAAGGACATCCAGCTCGCGCGCCGCATCCGCGGCGAGCGCGCCTAAACCGCGCCGCGGCACCGCACCGCACAAACAAAAACGGCCCTTTTCAGGGCCACTAACATCTCTCCGTCGCGAGCAAACTTTGTCGGTCGCCTGCCTCTCGCCCCGCAACCCAAAAACAAAAACCACCACTTCCCGTCCGTCCGCCACACCCGCTCACTCTGCCTGCCTGCTAGCAGCGCGCAACAATCACACATCATCCCTCCCCGGCGCTCAAAGCGCACAATACCCAACGGCCGACGTCACACCGCACGGGTGGCTGGCCGGCCGCCGCTTTCGTTTCGAAAACAAAAAAAACCCGCACTCCACTCCGACGGCCAACGGCCAGGCAGGCGCGCTCGCTCGCTCTACACGCCACCGAAATCCCCGCCGACTCCTTCCGCATCTCAACGTGCCCCCCCGTTGCAAAACATAACACACACACACACAAAGGAACAAAACAAAGACCAGACACGACTCGACAAGACAGACATCCGAGAAGAACGAACGCAGGCAAGCCAACCAACGTATTCAAACAAAACAACGTGACAGAAAACCAACCGTCGGCCGCCGCCACAAAACAAACACGGCGACAATCAACCACGACAACAACAACAACAACAACACCGCTTACCGCTACCGCCGCCCACACCCGCCACCGACCCCCGCAATCCAACCACCACGGCACGCAAACAGCATCCCCACGGGCATACAGAAACGCCAGACAGACACCCACACCAAACGCAACACGACAATCAAAACCTTCCCCGACGTGCTTTGATGGCCCTGAGAAGGGCCGTTTTGGGCCGCGCGTCTCTTGCGCGCCACTAGACGACGACGGGGGGTGGGGACGACGGAGTCAAGCGCCAAACCCTTCCTTTCCCATCTCTTTCTCCTCTACTCTACTTCTTCTTCTTGGGCGAAGCCTTCGCCTTAGACGGCGTCGTCGCCTTCTTCGGGCGCGGCGCCTTCGGCTTCTTCGTCGGAACCTTGGCGGCCTTCTTCGCCTTCGACGGCGACTTGGCCTTGGCCGGCTTGGCCGCAGCCGCCTTCTTCGCACCCGCGGGAGCGGCCGACGCCGCAGACGCCTTCTTGGCGGCGCCCGCCTTCCGACCGGTCGCCGCCTTCACGCCACCAGCCTTCTTTGCGCCGGCCGCACGGGCGCCCTTCTTCTCCTTGCTGGCCGGAGCGGCGCGCTTCTTCTTGGCACCGCCAGCACGAGCCTTGCCGCCCTCGGCCGCCCCCCCGCCGCCGGCGCCGGCAAGCTTGAACGAGCCGGACGCGCCCTTCCCCTTCGTCTGCACCAGCTCGCCCGCCACGACGGCCGACTTGAGGTACTTCTTGATAAACGGCGCCAGCTTCTCCGCGTCCAGCTTGTAGTGCGCGGCTATGTACTTCTTGATCGCCTGCAGCGACGACCCGCCGCGCTCCTTCAGACTCTTGATGGCGGCCGTCACCATCTCAGAGGTGCGCGGGTGCGCAGGCTTGGCGCGCGGCTTCTTCGCAGACGACGCAGACTTGGCCTTCTTCGTAGTGCCGGTGGCGGCGGGTGCCGCAGCAGTCTCGTTCGTAGCCGCCTGATCTGCCATTTCGACGACGCGCGTAACACACAGCGAGAGCGAGCGGGACGGCAGGCACGCAAGCACAAGAGCAGAGAATCACAAGGCCCAGCCAGTGTCGCGGGCGGGCGCGGACGGCCGAGAGAGCGGCCGCCACTCTGCGCGCCGCCGCGCCGCGCCTCCCGCGCTTGCTACCAGTCGAGTGAGCGATGTCAGACGGGATGGACGTGTCACTCTGCGCTCGCGCGACCGGAGCACGTGCTCCGGCTGCGCCCGCGTCGGCCGGCCGCGGTCCGATGGGGCTTGCCCCACCGGCCGCCTCGCCATCAGCCGACGCACATACGACGACCGGACCTGTCGCGGGGGGAAGTAATAGTACCCTCGCGGCAGAGCAGCCTTTGGATGCCGATATGGATTACTCTTCGGATATAGATGAAGATACCACCGTGCAGGAGGTCATCAACCGACGACGATCGGAGTTGCGGCGCAGAAGCAGCGCGGACGGCCGCTCTACGTCGGGACGGCTTACACGGAATGAACCGCGGGACGAGGGTTTCCGACAGCCGCCGTTGAAGAAGCAGGCTAGGCCACGGCGACTCGTCGTCGCGAGAGAATTGGAGGTCTCAAACTCCTTCCAGCCGCTGCAGGGCGAAGGGGCCACGCTAGAAGATGCCGCCTCTTCCCTGGCAGAACAGCAGCAACGTCGTGCGATGCAGCAGCGTGCTGATGGCGCGGCACAGCAGCCGCAGCATGAGGGCGAGACGCCCATGGATGACCAGTCGGCCCCCACGCCGACCGCACCACGTCGGAAAATACCGCCGATCTTTCTACAATACAAGGATTCGTACAAGGATTTACATGACTGGCTTAAAACACACTGCCGTCAAGGATTTACAGTCAAACAGTCGGGGGATGGCAACCTGAAGCTTATGCTAGCGTCTACCGAAGACTACATCTTGGTCCACGACATGCTTGGCCAGAAGGGCATCCCGATGTTCACTTTTCCGGCAGTTCGGCCGCCGACGATCAAGGCGCTCATCAAGGGCATCCCTATCACATTGGCGCATGCTGATGTCAAAGAGGAACTGGAGGAACTTGGTTTCGTGGCCTCTCTGATCGAGCACCATCGGATGCCGGGAACCAACCAGCAGACTGGTCATCGGGTGGTTATCCTACCAGATACAGCAGAACATCGCGATATTTTCAACCTGGAACGCTTCTACGGCTTGGAAATCAAAGTGGAAAAGCTCCGGAAGTCCCGTGGCCCGACGCAGTGTTATCGATGCCAAGGGTTCGGCCATGTTGCCAGGTGGTGCACCATGCCCTGGATTTGCGTCAAGTGCGGCGCCAATCATGACAGCAGGACGTGCACAAGAAGCAGAGATCAGCCAGCGACCTGTGGACTTTGCGGGGGCGCTCATCCGGCGAACTTCCGTTCGTGCAGTAAACACAAAGAGGCCAGTCGACGAATGCGCGGTCTTCCGCCTACCTTCAAGCAGACGACGCCCGCCAGTCGCCGCCGACCCAGGCAGCCGCCTCCGCCGCAGACTTCTGATGCCCGCGCCTGGCCCACATTGATGGACCGACGTGCTGCGAAGATCCGCGATGACCTCACTGTGGCGGACGCCCTTCGGCGCTCGATGCAGCCACCAGGATCAACAGCTGCTCAGGCACCGCCTGTGGCACCGCCAGGACAACGCCAGCAGCCACCTCCGGCAATCCGCCCTCAGCACCAGCCAGGTACAGACGATCTCCTGGCCTTGCTGACTCAGATTGCCACCTCGCTCGCCAGCATCACCTCCACGCTGGCTCAACTGCCAACTACCATTGCCGCCACGGTTGAGGCGACACTCACCAGGGCCTTCCCGGCAGCAACAGCAGCACCTCCCGCCGTCAGTCATGGCCAGGATTAGACGGCTTGACGACTTGAGGATTGTGGCATATAATGCCGATGGTCTCACCCATGATGTGCCTGAATTGCAACAATTCTTGACGGACTATAACGTCGATATATGCATGGTCTGTGAAACATTCTTAAAGCCTGGGATTCGTAGCAACATCCCTAACTACTGTTGCTACCGGACGGACCGGCTGACGAGAGGAGGAGGGACGGCCATCTTCATACGCAGATCTATCCGGCATCATGAGATCCAACCGCCGGCAACGGGACTCATCGAGGCTACAGCAGTCGTTGTGGAAACGAGCACGGGACCCGTCACCTTTGTTGCGGTCTACCGCAGCCCGAGAAGAGTGCTGGACCTCGAAGATGCTCGAGCGCTGCTCCGCATGTCTGGACGCCTTTTCATCGCTGGGGACCTGAATTCCAAGCATGCTGCTTGGAATTCTCAGGCCACCAACTGGAGTGGACGCCTTCTTCTCCGTGCCACCGAGGAAGCACAATCGTATGTTTGCGGCCCGGAAGAGCCCACCTGTTACCCGTCCAACGGCCGCCCGGACGTGCTTGATGTGGCCATCACCAAGGGTCTTCCGCAGCATCTGACAGCTGAGGTGGTCCATGCACTGAATTCGAACCACCTCCCAGTGCTCTTCACCCTCCAAGTTGCCCCGGACCATTCCTCCGGCTGCCTCAACTACCGAAGAACGAACTGGACCAGCTTCCAGGAACGGCTCACCCACTCCATTGACACCGTGCGTGCTGCAGAAGACATCAATGGTGATTCCATCGACCACTTCGTTGCTGACGTCACGGATGCGCTCGTCCATGCTACGCCTCCGCCGAAACCTACTACCGTCCCCGCTCCAGGACTGCCTCCAGACATCTTGGACTCGATCCGGCTGCGCAATCGGCTGTGTCGTGAGTGGCGGATTACCCGGAATCGCGACCTGAAGCGGCACATCAACCTCCTCCGGCGGGACATCAAGGCCAGACTCATCGCGCATAGGAATCAGCGATGGGCTGAGAAACTTCGATCATTCACACCTGACCCGATGAATTTTCAGTCAATCCGCTTCTTCACACAACGACGCACCCGGATCCCGCCTCTTGCAACGGCTGCTGGTGATGTCTTCCGGCCCGACGATAAGGCGAATGCATTGGCTGACGCCTTCGAAGCCAACTTTCGCCCGCTCGACGAGGGAGTTGACCCCCAACGGGTTGCACACATTGAACGCGACGTGGAGGCGCTGCTTCAAGATGTGGAGGAGGAAGCCGACCCCATTCCGCCCGTCACGCCTCAGGAAGTTCACGAGGGCTTACGGACTCTGCCTGCCAACAAAGCCCCTGGTGTCGATGCCATCCCAGGCTTGGTCCTGAAGCAGCTGCCCTGGACGGCGATTGTGTATCTGGCAGCCATCTTTTCGTGGATCCTGCGAACTGCGAATTATCCACGCGCCTGGAAGCATTCCATCGTGGTGGCAGTACCTAAGCCTGGGAAAGACCGCCGCCACCCATCCAACTATAGGCCGATCAGCTTGCTACCCCATCTCAGCAAACTGTTCGAGAGGCTCCTGCTTCGCCGGTTACAAGTCCACATCGATGCTGAGGAACTCATGCCGCCGGAACAGTTCGGCTTTCGCAGTGGCCACTCCACCACGATGCAGATCCTTCGGGCTGTTGAATATATCGCCCAGACGTTCAACCAGCGCGACTATTGTGGGGCAGTCCTCTTCGACGTCAAGAAGGCGTTCGATAGCGTGTGGCACCAGGGACTCTTATGGAAAATACACCGACTGCACTTCCCGAAGGCCTACGTCCGTCTGATTGCGTCCTACTTGGAACACCGCACCTTTGCTGTACGAGTAGAAGATCGCCTCTCCAACGCCCGCCCTATCCGAGCTGGCGTCCCTCAAGGCTCTGTACTCGGACCGGTCCTCTACTGCTTGTTTACGTCGGACCTGCCAACACCTCCACGGGTCGAAAAAGCTGTGTACGCGGACGACACGATGTTGTTCTCTAGAAGTCGGTGGCGCGAGGTGCTGATCCCTCGCCTTCAGGCAGCTTGTCACGCCTTGCAAGATTGGGCTGCGAAATGGCGCATTGCATTTAATCCAGCGAAGACGC
Organism: Schistocerca americana; assembly: GCF_021461395.2. NCBI lineage: Eukaryota > Metazoa > Arthropoda > Insecta > Orthoptera > Acrididae > Schistocerca > Schistocerca americana. Next base: position 54,701 of record NW_025726154.1, on the reverse strand, counting down.
AGGCCATTGTCTTCACGAGGAAGAGGACTGCACCGGAACGACGACTCCGCCTCTACGACGTCGAAATACCGTGGAGTGACACCGTCCGCTACCTGGGGGTCCTCCTGGACAAGAGGTTGACCTGGAAGCCTCACATTGATGACGTGAGGCTCAAGGTTATTCAACGGATGGGCGCTCTCTACCCATTCCTCAATGAACACTCTGAGTTGACGCCGGCGAATGGCCTTCTCATCTTTCGCCTCTACCTCCGCCCGCTGTTTGATTATGCGTGCGAGGTCTGGGGCTGCGCAGCGAGGACACATCTTCAACGCCTCCAGAGTCTGCAAAACAAGATCCTGCGGCGGGTCTTCCATGTGCACTCGCAGTTCCCCCATGAATACCTCCACGAGGCAGCCGACGAGGACACCGTGCTGGAAAGGCACAAGAAGAGTGCCAGACGGTTCTATACCCGGACGAGGGTTTCTACGAACCCCCTCATCAGAGCGCTGGGAGCTCCTGCTAATCCCAGAGACCGCTATCGACGGCCAGTGGCCATGCTCGACAGATGAAGACTTGAAGCAGAAAAGCACTGCCATCCCCCTTCATACCCTGACGCCCAAAGGAAGCCCAACACCTGATGAAAACATGACGTCCCGCACACACTGATGTTACACATTAAATAAAGATGACACCATACCCACATGACACCTCAGCAGAAGCAGAAAATGCCGCAAGGTAAACTCTGCACCAAGCAGCTAATTTAAGTTAGCCTTAAGTACGCGGATGGAGCGCTTGCTACCGCCCAACGTCCGACAGCCTGTGCGGAGCAGCCCCAAACCTGCGCCACAACCGCCCGCGCCTTTCAAACCACCGAGGATGGGGCTACACACAGCCACACCACAGTCGCCAACCAGTCGCCACGGCAGCGCCGCAAACCACGGCCAAACTGCAGCTACCGCGCGCTACAGCCTGGGTCGGCCCGCCGAGAATCGCCGCCCCCGCCCAAATGCCGCCCCCACAGCCCCAGCCGACGACCCGCCACAATGGCCAAACCTTCGGCAAAACTCCCACACCGTCGCCGCGGCAGCCCGGCCAGCGCGGCCGGCGCCACAGCCACACAAGCCGAGGCGTGCGGCGATGACGGCCGTGCAAACGCGCCTCCGCCGCCCCATCGCCTTCCGTCGCCCTCCCGCCGTTTCCCGATCGGCCCGCAGCCGTCGGGCCACATCGCGCGCCGTCCTCCTCCTCTCGCCCGCCAACATTCACAGCCGTTTCTCAACAATTGCCCGCCGCAAACGGACGCCGCCTGCGCAACAGGCGCCGCCGCCCCTCGCCGCTTCCGACCCAACCCCTCGACCGAGGCAAACCGCAATCCGAATCTACAGACCAACCCAATCTGCCGTCAAGCACACACGACAGCCGACCTTACACGTTACGCGTTACACATTACGTTTACACGTCTACGTTAGGTTAGGTTAGGTGGACGTGGGTTAGGTTAAGGGGACTTGGGTTAGGTTAAGCGTCAAACTTAGGTTAAGCATTCAAACACGTCAGGCGTCAGAGGTTAGGTTAGGTTAGGTTAGGTTAGGTTAGGTTAGGTTAGGTTAGGTTACACGTTAGGTTAAGGGGTCAGTGCTAGGTTAAGAAGCGTCAAACGTAGGTTACAAAAGCGTTCAAACGTGAGGCGTGAGCCGGACAGCTTACCTTACGTAGACGTTAGGGGCTCACAGGCTGAGCTCACCTCGCCACACCACACGTTAGGTTCGGTTCGGTTCGCTCGGCTCAGCGTAAAGCGCCGAGGTCAGGGTTACGTTCGTTCACCTTCGGGCGCCACACTTTCGGTTGAAAGGTCGCGACGGGACGACGTCGGCAGGCACGCCGCAAACGAACAAAAACGTACAGACGACGTCGGAAACCGCCGACAGACGGGGGAGCAGCACGACCACGACCACGACCAGACACCGAGCGCGAACGAGACACACGCGAACCACCCCCACCGGCCAAAGGGCACCACACAACAACCCAGAGCACCACGTGTCGACACCAGAGCAACCCGCCGCTCACGCGACATGGCTGGCACCGAAGGGCAACCGCCCGCAACTGCGCTTTCCGCGCCGGCCCGGATGCACGTCGTGCTACAACAACACCACTACCGTACACAGCCGCTGTTCACAACATCACTATCAATGGCGCGCCCGCGGCTCGCCGCCGTCGCAGTCGCAGCCCCAACGCCAGCACTTTTGCACCACCATTCACACGCACCGCAACACAGCTCGCCGACACAGCCGAACAAAACAAACACCACACAACAACAGCAACAACGCCGCCGCCTCTACTTGTGCCGGCGACCCACCCCGCCGATGGCGCACCTCTCGCCAGCCGGCAATCGACACACACGCACCCACCCACCGGGGCCCAGTGCAAAAAAAAAAAAAAAAAAACACACAAAAACAAAAAAACCAAACAACACAAACGACACGGGAAGCGCACACCGCCACTTCGCGCGCACGCCACCAACCAGTCGTCGTCTCAAAATAACAAACACAAACAAAATAAACTAACAACTAGGGCAACACAAAACAAAAACGCCTCGCACGAACCGCCCACAAAAAGGACAAGCACACGCACAGCCTCTGCTGACGACCACGACGCAGCGGCACGCTGCTCCTGTCCCGCGCCCCGCGCCCCACTCGATTCACAACTCACGCGACACCGTCAACGACGGGCTCGCTTCCCGCAACCTACCACCTTTCCGCCACGACGCACAGCCCCAGCCCCACCCGACGACGCCCGTGGCAACGACTGCACTTTCACCACCGCCTCCCCCTTCCCCCCCAAAACACACACACACACACACACACAGCCAGCCAAAAACGCACTCGCGACCCACACATGCACGTGCATCGGCACACGCCAACCAGTCAACGTCGACAACCACACGCAAGGCTCGAAACGAAACCGGCGTCCTTCCACGTTGCCATCAAGCTACGCGACACAAGACACAAGGAACCAACACAACAGCCGGCCCCACTAATTCCCACTCTCACGCCGCAAAAAGCACACCGAAACCGCCAAACGCACGCACATTCCCCTTCGCACTGACACCACCGACCGGCTCGCTACCACACACCTCTCGGCAGCCGTTTCACGCCAATTCGCCACACCGCCCACACAGTCGACAAGCGCCCGCCCTGTACGGCACACGCAACGACGCAGCGCAGCAAAGGGCGCCCGCAACACATACCTCTCCGCCGCCCGACGCGCCAACCGCCACACCACACCGCCAGCCACTCGCAAATTGTGCACTGCCACCAGCCACACGTCCAACACGCCGCGCCGCCTCCGGCCACCCGCCAGGGGGCGCTCACGTCCGCGACAACAGCGCGGCCCGCCGGGCCGGGCCGAACCGAACCGAGCCGCCGCTGCTCTGCACTCGGCACGGCCACACCCTGCTGCAGACCGGGCTCGTCCCTCTGTACGCGTCTGCCTGCGCATCAACACAACACGACCTTTTTTTTTTTTTTCCTCTCTACCGCCATCCCTTCTTCTCGCGTTTTACTCGTTGTTGCAGCAGCGGCGCACACCTACACATCCACAGCCCCAGCCGAGCCGGCCTCACCTCAGGGCCCGCCGCCAGCGTCTCCTCCTCGGGCACAGGTGCGGTGCTGTGGCCGCCCATCCAACCGCATTGCTGGCCGTCCAGCCACCAGGCGTTCCCACTGCCGCGAGCCACGCCGCGCACCGACCCTGCTGCAGAAAACGAAGCATAGCCAGAGACCGACCGATACACAAAGCAAGCCGTCGCCTCGCCTCTTGTCCTTCCTGCCTTCCTTCCGCCCCCGCCCTTCTCACACCACCGCCTCTCCACTTTCGCCCCCCCCCCCCCTCCTTTTTTTTCTTCTTTCTTTCTTTCTTTGGCCCTCTCTCCTTCCCGCCATGGCGGTTACGGCACCGCCTGCAGCGGCAGATTTTTTGCGCCCACACGCCTACTCCTACCACCATTAACCTTGCCCTGCCCTGCCCATCAACGTCGCAGTCGAACCGACGCTTGCCAACACACTGCCCACGTTCCTTTCTCTTTTCGGCCTACGCCCATTACGCGCCGCCGCCACAGCACCTTCCCTTCCCACAACACACCGACGTCATCACACGCACCCAAAACAGGGGCCACGACCGTGTTCCTCGCCCACTCCCATCCCGCACGGTACGCACATTCCCAACTACTACCGCGCACCCTCCCTTTCCACTCTGTGTGTCTCTGTGTCTGTGTCCTGTCCGCGCGTGACGCCTCTCAACATCCGCCGTCCCCCGTCCCGTTTTCGCCCCCATGCCGTCGTCGCGCCGCCTCCTCCCCGTCCACCGCCGCCCCTGTCCGCCCCGCACCACACCATACACCGCTGCTTGTCCCGGCCGTTGCCACCAAAGGCGCCGACCGCAAACGCGCCACGCCGCAGCCCCCGTGCGTCTCGCGCTCGCTTGCATCTCCGTGCCGACGCTGCCTCTCTTCCCACTCGCACTCGACCTCGACAACACAGTCTTTGGCTCCGCCACTGCGTGTTCCGGTGGTACGCACGCTGCAACACGTATGTATTCATTACCAGAGCGATGGCGAGGCATGACAGCATCTCTGTCTGACCAGAGAGTTCTTTATCGCTGCTAGTCGGCGCTTGGACCGCGCCAGACGACAGTAGTGGCACGCACCGGGTCGCCAGGAACAGTTGTTATATATATTGTAGCGCGAGTCGGGAGAGGTAGTAGTCGGTCGACAGTAGTAGCGGGTGGACGGTTGTACTGAGCGGGCGTCGGCGGCGTGCTCTGCTCGTCTCGCGACTCTGGTCACGGTTCGGGACGATGTATAGTATATTGTGTTATAATCAAGAGGTGGTGTGACGCTGCATTGCGCAAATCTGATAACGTATGTTCATTGTACTTATTTTGTTCAACAACACAAGCCCCACTATTACTTTTTTTCTAAAGTAACTTTTGTCTCTTAACGAAAAACATTCACTTTTTAAAGACTACTTCCTATGGCATTTCCCTCCAAGGAGTGCAATTAATTACCAGCCAGCACTCATTCATTGCACACAGCTGTGTAAGGGGTATCTACAATCGAGGAGCGGATATAAATGCAATTTTTTGTTTCTTTTTGTTTTTTGTTTTGTGTGTGTGTTGTAACCTCCCAGCAATATTTAAAATAATGGACAATGTTATTTACGGATGCTAATGGACATTGCGCTAATTGTAACCTCGCCCACAATGAGAGGTATTGAAAATGGCAACAACAATGTGCAATTCGCAATCTGACTCAAATATAAAGTCTTCACACAACATTTAAAAAAGTCCGTTCAGTGACAAGAAACTTCAATTAAACCGAAATATCGGTCTTTGGCCCTGTGCAAAACAATCGGAATTAAAGTCTTACCTCCGAATAAATGGATGTCACATTTCTGCTCTGGTTGTTGCGCAGCGCTTGGAGGAACTGCATTGCAAATAATAATATTCTCTTTTTTTGTGATTTTAGTGACATTTTTCTTCAAAGAAGTGGAACGAACTCTTTAGTTCAATAAAAGATTAAATGTTTGAAAAATGCTTTTGAAATAAAAATTATTATTGGGGAACTTGTTGGAGCATAATTACAATAAATACAATTTCTCATTATCTAATGATTATATTAATTAACAGTATACCTTATTCACCATCTTGACCAGTGTTGCCGACCGCCTACATCACACAACCGCACTCGGCTGCTACTACTGACCGACCGCTCTGCATGACGACTATTAGCGTACTGCACGCGACGACTACTGACAGAGTACAGCCCTCAACTACACAGACTGACTGACTGACTGAGAACCGCTCGCAACACTCGCGCAGTCCAGCGCAAACTCTCTGGTCACAGATGCTACAATGTCTCGCCATCGCTACTATGTTACATACGTGTTTCAGTGTCTTTTTCATTGGGGTAACGATCTTTGGCTCTTTTTATTCTGAATACAGGGCCAAAGGTCAACGGCTGCTGCCCTTATACAATTTATCAGGTTTCATTATGTCTGTTGCAATGTTACATACGGTTCACTCTTTCATTAATATTATCGTTGGGTTTGTTTTGTAGGGACGTTAACATTCTGGCACATTTTTATTATCATCGGACTCTCTGCTATTTGTGCAGGGAGGTTATACCTGGGTCCATTTCCATTTCCATTTACATTTTAATATTGATAGACTTTTTGTTTTCTTTTTTGTTTCTTGTTGTTTTTCCTTCTTTTTTTTTGTTGTTTTTTTTCTTTTGTTTTGTTTTTCCCGCTCTCACCACCACCGCCGCATCACGCCTTCCGTTTTCTTGGTTTCTTTTCTGTGCTTCAACATCACCGCGCCCCATTTCCACACCACAGCCATCAGCCTCCAAGACGGGCGGGCGCAGTGTGCCATTTCCGGCGCACAAGCACACCCGTACGGTACTCTCCTCGCCCCCACGCCACCAACAACACAGCGACCACGCGGCTTTCAGGCACGGCACGGCACGGCACGGCACCGGCGAAATGCGCCGCCCCCGCCCCCGCCCCTCCGCGCATCCGTCCGTCTCGCCACGTTCACTGACAGCCGCGTCTGCGGCTACACCACGACAACCACAACACAACACCGCTCCCCTCCCTGGCAACTCACATTGTTTTTCTCCTCCTCTTTTGCACAAACCACAACGCCGAGCACAGGCGCAAGCCACCCACACCGCGCCCCTCCCCGTCCCGTCTTTGGCCGCCGCTCCTCGTTTCCTCGTTTGCCCCCTCCCATCTCCCGAAATGCCATGCCAGCAGCGTTACGCATGCCCCTCCCCTGTCCACACAACACTACCGCCTAACGAACAGCCTTTTCCGGGCCACATGCAGGGCACGCCCACCTCCAAACACTGCCAATTCACGGACGCACGCACGCACACACACACACACACACACACACACACACACTCACTTTCTCGACACCTTTCTGTACGGAGGGTGCGTCATCTCGACCGTGACAGAGTGACGGCAACTATCGACGATCCATTTCCCCCCACTGGTAAAACATGTCCACTAACACCTACATACATCATTCAAGTACACAGACAATAGCATACACACAATGGGAGGGCACACGAACATGGACGGCACGGCACTGTCATACACTCTTCCTCAGAACCATATCAACAAACGTTACGTACATCCGGGAAAGCGAAAGCGAAAGCGAAAGCAAAGGCAAAGCCCAATGCAGCCGTCAAAGGTAACGTTCACCACGGCAGACACTTGCAGCCGCGCCGCCGTTAAACGCATTTCAGTGCGGCTCCAATACGCCTCCGACACGGGAACGTTCCGTTGCTCTACGAATGCGTTTCTCCCCTTTTTCCCTTCCTCTCTCTTTTGCCCCCCCCTCCTTGCACTCTTGCCTCATTCCTCACGTTCTGCCCAGACATTCGACCGATCAGAGTCAACCTTTCGTTACCGTTCTCAGCGCGACGGTGTACAACAGTATGACGGGTGTGCCCAAGACTTCGGTTCAGTTGCGTGACGCCGGTCTATCGCGCCGATCGACAGTTACTCAGGGGGCGACGGATCGGACCACGTCACCGACACACAAAACACTTTCAAACAAACAAACAAATACATACCGGATGGACACAGACAAACACGTGTACAGACATTCGCCAAACAAACGACCGGCGCCGCCGCCGCCGCCGCCGTCTAGCGTGCATCTTGAATGACGACATCGGTGTGCGTGCGTCGTACGCAATCAGTCAGACACGGCTATCAAACATCAGAGTCGAATGGTACATCATCGTGCGTGTCGCCGTACACGTACAGTACAATACAACAACAATGCGTCTTAATGGCACGTTCATTTCAACGTCACTCACACACCTCCACGCTGCAGTTACGTCGCACCATTGTCAAACTCGGCGTACAGCAAAGGGAATAGTGGGCGGCAAAAACAAACCAAACAAAAACATTTCACATTTCACCCTCGCCATGTATGATGTGCAAAAAAACAAACCCGCAAACGGCCGTCGTTACGGTGACACAAAAGTCGCCGATCGCACTGTCCCCCCTCGCAGACGGGTAACACACAAACACACACACACCCCAACAACACCAATGGGTCAAAAACCACGCCAACGAGGCGTGCCACCATTCCACGCCACGGCGACCAACCTCGTGGCCGTACCCCGCGCAACACGCTTTGACGCGCCCCCCCACCCACAATCAAAATGCACACATACATCACAGCCGTCCACACAAACAACAACAACAACAACAATTCCGCCCTTCCCGCAAAAGGCAAGTTGGTGGCCCTGAAAAGGGCCGTTTCGCCGCTCTCGCAACGGAGGAGCCTTCTCCATCCTTCCTTCCATTCCAGAGCCACCTCCTTACTTGGAGCTCGTGTACTTGGTCACCGCCTTCGTGCCCTCGCTCACGGCGTGCTTGGCCAGCTCGCCAGGCAGCAACAGCCGCACAGCGGTCTGGATCTCGCGGGACGTGATGGTCGAGCGCTTGTTGTAGTGCGCCAGGCGAGAAGCCTCGGCCGCAATGCGCTCGAAAATGTCGTTCACGAAGCTGTTCATGATGCTCATCGCCTTCGACGAGATGCCCGTGTCAGGGTGCACCTGCTTCAGCACCTTGTAGATGTAGATGGCATAGCTCTCCTTCCTCTTGCGCTTCTTCTTCTTGTCGCCCTTCGAAATGTTCTTCTGCGCCTTGCCAGCCTTCTTGGCGGCCTTCCCGCTAGTCTTGGGCGGCATCTCCAACCAACGTACGGCAGCAGCAACACCAGTAGCAAGCGCTCCGCTCTAGTCAGCGTCTCCCCACACAGTGGCACCCGCCGCCAGCCGCCGCCGCACCTTTACCAGCTCGCCCTGTTGCGGCCGCCGACCAATGGGGCGCGCGCGCAACCGGCCGCCGCACCCGAGCCCATAAAGCACCCCCACCCCGGCTGCGCCGGCTAATCGCCGAATTCTGCAACAACTACGACGAGGAGCTTCACTCCCTCGTCAGTAACTGCTTAGGTGAGAAGCAGTTTACTGCTAAGTCCGCCGGAGGGGACAAAATCAAACTTATGTTCAGAGAGCTGGACGATTACACCGCTGTGAAGGCCCTGCTCTCTGAACATAAAGTCCCCCACTACACCTTCCCCACAGCCAAGCAGAGACTGATGAAGCTGGTAATAAGGGACTTACCCCGCAAAGTTGGCACTGACGCTATTAAGAAGGACCTGCAGAGGCAGGGCTTCGAAGTAAATAGCGTCACCCACATGAGGGAAGTATACAGTGGTAACAAATGGCCACTGTATCAAGCCAATTTACCTGACACCCCTCAAAACAGGCAGAAACACATCACACACGTCCTGTCAGTGCCTGTCACAGTCGAACCACTACGCAGGAAAAGTGGCAACGTGCAGTGCTATAACTGCCAAGGATTAGGGCACGTTGCCAAGCACTGCGACATGCCAACTCGCTGCATGAAATGCGCAGAAGGGCACCCCACATCCGAGTGCTCCTTAGAGAGAGGCGACCCCAAAAGCAAGTGCGCCCTATGCGGCGAATCTGGACACGGCGCCTTCTACCAAGGCTGCCGTGTACAAAAAGAGTACCGCCTACGCGCACAAGGCACCAAGCCCCCCGCCACACAGAAAACCAACCGTGGCGGTGGTCCTACGAACTCGAGAGCGCCGGCCAATCCACCTACGTACTCGAGAGCGCCCGCCAATCCACACACGCGACCAACAACTACCCGTTCGAGACCGCGAGGTAGCGCAAGCTACGCGACCGTGGCAGGCACTGACAGGAGTCAACAAACGACCCCTACAATACACCTAGCCCAGCAGCCGATCCCCGCTAACGGAGAAACGTCCAGGGAAGCCTCCTCCCCTCAAACTCTTAAGTCCAGTCTGCAGCCAGTAGCGGCAGCTGAGTGCTCGTCACAAGGCCCTCAGCCCAGCACTCCTGAAGAGAGTGCAAATGCCCTACGGCCGTCAGGAGTTGTGGAGCAAACGTTAGGACTCCTAACGCAACTGCTCCACGAAATCAGGCAACAGAACGCCCAAATTCTAACCGCCATCAATTTGGTGCTCCAAGGGTCGCATAACAATGCGACTACAGCAGAGAAATCCTCCCCTAAGTGATGGATAGACGACCCCACATCCAAGGACTCAGAATGTGCGTCTTCAACGCAAACGGTATCGTCGGACAAAACAACGAGTTCCGCGAGTTCCTACGCGATGAAAACATAGACGTATGTATGGTGGCCGAGACACACCTAAAACCGGGTGTAAGGGTGTCGGTACCCAACTACAACTGCTATAGGACCGACCGGCCCACCGCTGGAGGCGGGGTAGCAACATACGTCAAACGCGGAATCCCCCATCATCAGGTTCACCCACCAGCAACTAGGCAAATAGAAACAGCGGCAATAGAAATTGCCACCGTCACGGGGCCCCTCACTGTCGTTGCAGCATATCGCCCTCCCTCCTACACTCTGGAAGAGGACGACATAGCAGCCCTAGGACAAATCAGAGGAAAACTCTTCATTGGCGGCGACCTGAACGCCAAGCACGCAGACTGGCACTCGCGAAACTCAAACAGAGCTGGTCGTCAACTGCAACGACTCGCGCGCACCCACCACTTTCACATATGGGGTCCAGAGGAGCCCACCCACTTCCCCAGAAACGGGGGAAGGGCGGACGTCCTCGACATAGCGCTCACCAAAAGAATGGCGGGATTTGTGACCGCGCAATCGGTTAACCGAATGTCTTCCGATCACAATCCCGTGATTCTCGAGGTCGACATAGGAGACTGGGTACCTCTCCAGCAACAACACATCTCATACAAGCGCACTAACTGGGAGCAATTCAAAGTTGACGTAACTTCAGCAATTGCCCAGGCCCCGCCTCCAACTGCAGATTCTGCAGAACAGGCGCTTAAAGATCTCACCAGCACGATCCTGCAAGCAGCAAAGGAGGCCACACCACGGCCACCGGACGGCCCTCCCCCAGTTAAGCAACTCCCGCCGCACCTGCTTGCCCAAATTAGAAACAAAAATAGGATCGCCAAAGAGTGGAAGCTCACAAAGAACCCCGTAACTAGGAGGCTACTGAACCGCCTACAAAGAGAGCTCAAGGTCGCACTCACTGAGCACCGCAACCAGCAATGGTCGGCGCGGCTCTCAGCTCTCCGCGTGGACGACAACAGCCTCTGGCAGGCGACCAAACAGATCACCAAAAGACGCGCCAGACTGCCACCTCTGCACGGCGAGCGCGGACTTGTCTTTAGCACCGCAGATAAGGCAAATGCCCTGGCAGATGCCTTTGAAAAACAGTTCCGCCCCGCAGAGGCGCAGGACAGGGACCATGAAGCCGTTGTTCGACGTCAGCTCGCCACATTCCTCGCGGCGGACGACGCCGATGACGACGAAGAAAACACACCGCTCTTCACACCCGACGACGTGAACAGAGTAATCAGGTCCCTACCCAACAAAAGAGCCCCTGGCCACGACCAGCTCAACAACGTAGTAGTGAAACACCTCCCACCCCCTGCCGTAGCCCACATCGCAAATATCTTTAATGAGATCACGCGTTCCCGCAAGTTTCCAAGGTGCTGGAAACACGCAGAAGTCGTCGCGATCGCGAAACCCGGTAAAGACCCGGTTATCCCGCAGAACCACCGACCTATCAGCCTTTTGCCAACCCTTAGCAAAATCTACGAACGCCTGCTACTTATTCCCATTCTCGACCACGTCAGAATACAACAAATCCTGCCTGACTTTCAGTTCGGTTTCAGGCAGGAACATTCTGCGCCCCAGCAACTAATGAGGGTCGTTGAAGCAGCTACTGAAAGCTTCAATCGCAAAAGTTACTGCGGGGTAGTGCTACTTGACGTAGCCGCTGCCTTTGACTCTGTCTGGCACACCGGGCTTCTCTACAAGCTATTCTCCCAAGGCTTCCCAGGTCCGATAGTGAAGCTACTCGCGAGCTATCTCTCCCAAAGGACTTTCTCCGTTAGGATCGAGTCGTCGCTTTCAACAAAACGGCGCATCAGGGCAGGCGTGCCCCAGGGGTCGGTACTGGGCCCGGTACTGTACAACCTGTACACTGCCGACCTCCCGACCGTACCGCTGGTGCACACTGCCCAGTACGCCGACGACACAGCGTTCTTCACGCGTAACCCGAACAGAGACAGGGTTACGCGAAGATTGCAAACAGCGCTGGACGAGACCGGCCGCTGGGCTAAAAAGTGGCGCATCACTCTCAATGAGACGAAAACCCAAGCCATTATGATCACCCGGAAACTGGGCAAGCGGGCTCCCGCCCGTCAGCCGCTACTGCTTAAGCTGAACGGCCAAGAACTCCCATGGCGACGAACCGCCAGGTACCTTGGAGTCACCCTCGACACCAGGCTCACCTGGAGGGCTCACATCGAGGACTTGCGCCGCAAAGCTAGTGGTAGGATGCAAATGTTGTATCCTATCCTAAACACCCAAAGCACCCTAGCGGCTGACATAGGAGTCAGAACCTACTGCTCACTGATACGACCACTAATGGAGTACGCTTGCCCTGTCTGGGGATACGCGGCGCACTGGCACCTCCGCAAACTTCAGTCAGTACAAAACCGCGCGCTCAAAAGGGCACTACACCTTCCCTTCCGCTTCCCCACTGCTGACCTACATGAAGCGGCTGGAATACAAACGCTCCACGAGCGCTTCATAGAACTGGCCGAAAGTTTTTACGAAAACACGGCCAGATCTGACAACAGACTAATCAAATACTTGGGACAGTACGACACAACACTGGACAGACACAGACGACCAAAAAGCATGCTAACTAACACAGCCTAAAAGGCAGCACAGCAACACCAAACACACTGCACCATAACATGACATACATGACAGCAAAGACAAACCTCACATAAAGCATAGAGGAGGAAATGTCCCAGAGGACAACACCCTCCACCACACATGCTCTCCTCGAAAGAGAGGATAGCACAAATGCAGTAGTCCGGCTGCGCCGGCACGCACTCCGCTGCTCGACTCGCTGCCGCTCGCACCGGTCGTTTTCGTTTCCGTTTCGTGTGCACCGTCGCTAGCCCATCGCCATGTCCGGACGCGGAAAGGGAGGCAAAGTCAAGGGCAAGTCAAAGTCCCGCTCAAGCAGGGCTGGGCTCCAGTTCCCGGTCGGCAGAATCCACCGCCTCCTGCGCAAGGGAAACTACGCAGAGCGCGTCGGCGCCGGGGCGCCCGTCTACCTCGCCGCCGTCATGGAGTACCTCGCGGCTGAGGTGCTCGAGCTGGCCGGAAACGCGGCCCGCGACAACAAGAAGACGCGCATCATCCCGCGCCACCTGCAGCTTGCCATCCGCAACGACGAGGAGCTCAACAAGCTCCTGTCGGGCGTCACCATCGCACAGGGTGGTGTCCTGCCCAACATCCAGGCCGTCCTGCTGCCAAAGAAGACCGAGAAGAAGGCCTAAAGGAGGCCAGGCAATCGCAGCGCCGCGTGCTCCCCTGCACGCAACGCGCTTTGCCGGCTCGGCCCACAACAATCGGCCCTTTTCAGGGCCACCACACAAACCTACGTCCAAAGCAAAATTTCAGTCGTCCTCGCCGCACCTTGTTTTGTTTTAACTTTGCACTGTCACAGCACAGCCGCCGCCGGCGCACGTCCGCCATCTTGTCGTCCACACAGCCCGTGTGGCCCAACACACACACACACGCACACATTTTGCACCGTCGCAGTCGCCTTCCAAACCGACAACGGCAGCAATAATGACCATTGTTAAAGGGAGGCGTGTCGACACACCGCCCTCCACTCCCGCGCGCAACGGCCGTCGACACGAACGAAACAGCTGATCCGGCCGCCTATGCCCACACGCCTTGCCTCGGAAACCCCAACGCCGCCGCAAACAAACACACAGAGACAAACCACGCAAGCAAATAATCACCGCCTCTCGCACAACAACACACAGCCCGCCCGCCATCTCCGTCGCGATCGATACAAAGACACACAATAACAAACACACAAACGAAGCAGCTCCACACACAGCCAGCCACATGACACGTTTCCTTTCCTTCTCCCCTCCCAGTCACATCACGTCGCTCAAACGGAAAGAAAGAAACAAACAAACAAACAACACAGCGCGCACACACGCAGCAACAACACAGACTCTTTCGCACTTTTCAACTTCCGAACAGTGTGGTGGCCCTGAAAAGGGCCGTTTTCTAGTCTCTCCCACCCACAAGCACGGCCGCGGGAAGGCCAGCGCCCGCTGCGACGCAGCCTAACCGCCGAAACCGTACAGGGTGCGCCCCTGCCTCTTCAGGGCGTACACCACGTCCATGGCCGTCACAGTCTTGCGCTTGGCGTGCTCAGTGTACGTCACCGCGTCGCGGATCACGTTCTCCAGGAACACCTTCAGCACCCCGCGGGTCTCCTCGTAGATCAGACCAGAGATGCGCTTCACGCCGCCCCTGCGAGCCAGGCGGCGGATGGCGGGCTTCGTGATGCCCTGGATGTTGTCGCGCAACACCTTGCGGTGCCGCTTGGCGCCACCCTTGCCGAGCCCCTTTCCTCCCTTGCCGCGGCCTGTCATCCTTCCTTCCTCGGGCAAAGCAAAACGTGCACAAACAGCAGCTGCAGCGGCTGGCGAGTCGGCTACGGTCTGCGCCCAGCGCGCCCGCCGCCCCCCTATATAGACTCTGGCCCGCCCTCCCCCCACCACGCGCAACCGAGGGCATATAAGCGCAGCACGGAGGCGCGCGGGCCCGTTGTCAAGGCAGCACCGGACGCCGCGCCGCACCTAACCTCCACGCACGCCGCTCCGCTACCGCTACCGCTACCGCCATGGCCCGCACAAAGCAAACGGCCCGCAAGTCCACCGGCGGAAAGGCGCCGCGCAAACAGCTCGCCACCAAGGCGGCGAGGAAGAGCGCGCCCGCCACCGGAGGCGTCAAGAAGCCCCACCGCTACAGGCCGGGCACCGTCGCCCTGCGAGAAATCAGGCGCTACCAGAAGAGCACAGAGCTGCTCATCCGCAAGCTGCCATTCCAGCGCCTAGTGCGCGAGATCGCCCAGGACTTCAAGACCGACCTGCGCTTCCAGAGCTCCGCAGTCATGGCCCTGCAGGAGGCCAGCGAGGCCTACCTCGTCGGCCTCTTCGAAGACACCAACCTGTGCGCAATCCACGCCAAGCGCGTCACCATCATGCCCAAGGACATCCAGCTCGCGCGCCGCATCCGCGGCGAGCGCGCCTAAACCGCGCCGCGGCACCGCACCGCACAAACAAAAACGGCCCTTTTCAGGGCCACTAACATCTCTCCGTCGCGAGCAAACTTTGTCGGTCGCCTGCCTCTCGCCCCGCAACCCAAAAACAAAAACCACCACTTCCCGTCCGTCCGCCACACCCGCTCACTCTGCCTGCCTGCTAGCAGCGCGCAACAATCACACATCATCCCTCCCCGGCGCTCAAAGCGCACAATACCCAACGGCCGACGTCACACCGCACGGGTGGCTGGCCGGCCGCCGCTTTCGTTTCGAAAACAAAAAAAACCCGCACTCCACTCCGACGGCCAACGGCCAGGCAGGCGCGCTCGCTCGCTCTACACGCCACCGAAATCCCCGCCGACTCCTTCCGCATCTCAACGTGCCCCCCCGTTGCAAAACATAACACACACACACACAAAGGAACAAAACAAAGACCAGACACGACTCGACAAGACAGACATCCGAGAAGAACGAACGCAGGCAAGCCAACCAACGTATTCAAACAAAACAACGTGACAGAAAACCAACCGTCGGCCGCCGCCACAAAACAAACACGGCGACAATCAACCACGACAACAACAACAACAACAACACCGCTTACCGCTACCGCCGCCCACACCCGCCACCGACCCCCGCAATCCAACCACCACGGCACGCAAACAGCATCCCCACGGGCATACAGAAACGCCAGACAGACACCCACACCAAACGCAACACGACAATCAAAACCTTCCCCGACGTGCTTTGATGGCCCTGAGAAGGGCCGTTTTGGGCCGCGCGTCTCTTGCGCGCCACTAGACGACGACGGGGGGTGGGGACGACGGAGTCAAGCGCCAAACCCTTCCTTTCCCATCTCTTTCTCCTCTACTCTACTTCTTCTTCTTGGGCGAAGCCTTCGCCTTAGACGGCGTCGTCGCCTTCTTCGGGCGCGGCGCCTTCGGCTTCTTCGTCGGAACCTTGGCGGCCTTCTTCGCCTTCGACGGCGACTTGGCCTTGGCCGGCTTGGCCGCAGCCGCCTTCTTCGCACCCGCGGGAGCGGCCGACGCCGCAGACGCCTTCTTGGCGGCGCCCGCCTTCCGACCGGTCGCCGCCTTCACGCCACCAGCCTTCTTTGCGCCGGCCGCACGGGCGCCCTTCTTCTCCTTGCTGGCCGGAGCGGCGCGCTTCTTCTTGGCACCGCCAGCACGAGCCTTGCCGCCCTCGGCCGCCCCCCCGCCGCCGGCGCCGGCAAGCTTGAACGAGCCGGACGCGCCCTTCCCCTTCGTCTGCACCAGCTCGCCCGCCACGACGGCCGACTTGAGGTACTTCTTGATAAACGGCGCCAGCTTCTCCGCGTCCAGCTTGTAGTGCGCGGCTATGTACTTCTTGATCGCCTGCAGCGACGACCCGCCGCGCTCCTTCAGACTCTTGATGGCGGCCGTCACCATCTCAGAGGTGCGCGGGTGCGCAGGCTTGGCGCGCGGCTTCTTCGCAGACGACGCAGACTTGGCCTTCTTCGTAGTGCCGGTGGCGGCGGGTGCCGCAGCAGTCTCGTTCGTAGCCGCCTGATCTGCCATTTCGACGACGCGCGTAACACACAGCGAGAGCGAGCGGGACGGCAGGCACGCAAGCACAAGAGCAGAGAATCACAAGGCCCAGCCAGTGTCGCGGGCGGGCGCGGACGGCCGAGAGAGCGGCCGCCACTCTGCGCGCCGCCGCGCCGCGCCTCCCGCGCTTGCTACCGCCCAACGTCCGACAGCCTGTGCGGAGCAGCCCCAAACCTGCGCCACAACCGCCCGCGCCTTTCAAACCACCGAGGATGGGGCTACACACAGCCACACCACAGTCGCCAACCAGTCGCCACGGCAGCGCCGCAAACCACGGCCAAACTGCAGCTACCGCGCGCTACAGCCTGGGTCGGCCCGCCGAGAATCGCCGCCCCCGCCCAAATGCCGCCCCCACAGCCCCAGCCGACGACCCGCCACAATGGCCAAACCTTCGGCAAAACTCCCACACCGTCGCCGCGGCAGCCCGGCCAGCGCGGCCGGCGCCACAGCCACACAAGCCGAGGCGTGCGGCGATGACGGCCGTGCAAACGCGCCTCCGCCGCCCCATCGCCTTCCGTCGCCCTCCCGCCGTTTCCCGATCGGCCCGCAGCCGTCGGGCCACATCGCGCGCCGTCCTCCTCCTCTCGCCCGCCAACATTCACAGCCGTTTCTCAACAATTGCCCGCCGCAAACGGACGCCGCCTGCGCAACAGGCGCCGCCGCCCCTCGCCGCTTCCGACCCAACCCCTCGACCGAGGCAAACCGCAATCCGAATCTACAGACCAACCCAATCTGCCGTCAAGCACACACGACAGCCGACCTTACACGTTACGCGTTACACATTACGTTTACACGTCTACGTTAGGTTAGGTTAGGTGGACGTGGGTTAGGTTAAGGGGACTTGGGTTAGGTTAAGCGTCAAACTTAGGTTAAGCATTCAAACACGTCAGGCGTCAGAGGTTAGGTTAGGTTAGGTTAGGTTAGGTTAGGTTAGGTTAGGTTAGGTTACACGTTAGGTTAAGGGGTCAGTGCTAGGTTAAGAAGCGTCAAACGTAGGTTACAAAAGCGTTCAAACGTGAGGCGTGAGCCGGACAGCTTACCTTACGTAGACGTTAGGGGCTCACAGGCTGAGCTCACCTCGCCACACCACACGTTAGGTTCGGTTCGGTTCGCTCGGCTCAGCGTAAAGCGCCGAGGTCAGGGTTACGTTCGTTCACCTTCGGGCGCCACACTTTCGGTTGAAAGGTCGCGACGGGACGACGTCGGCAGGCACGCCGCAAACGAACAAAAACGTACAGACGACGTCGGAAACCGCCGACAGACGGGGGAGCAGCACGACCACGACCACGACCAGACACCGAGCGCGAACGAGACACACGCGAACCACCCCCACCGGCCAAAGGGCACCACACAACAACCCAGAGCACCACGTGTCGACACCAGAGCAACCCGCCGCTCACGCGACATGGCTGGCACCGAAGGGCAACCGCCCGCAACTGCGCTTTCCGCGCCGGCCCGGATGCACGTCGTGCTACAACAACACCACTACCGTACACAGCCGCTGTTCACAACATCACTATCAATGGCGCGCCCGCGGCTCGCCGCCGTCGCAGTCGCAGCCCCAACGCCAGCACTTTTGCACCACCATTCACACGCACCGCAACACAGCTCGCCGACACAGCCGAACAAAACAAACACCACACAACAACAGCAACAACGCCGCCGCCTCTACTTGTGCCGGCGACCCACCCCGCCGATGGCGCACCTCTCGCCAGCCGGCAATCGACACACACGCACCCACCCACCGGGGCCCAGTGCAAAAAAAAAAAAAAAAAAAACACACAAAAACAAAAAAACCAAACAACACAAACGACACGGGAAGCGCACACCGCCACTTCGCGCGCACGCCACCAACCAGTCGTCGTCTCAAAATAACAAACACAAACAAAATAAACTAACAACTAGGGCAACACAAAACAAAAACGCCTCGCACGAACCGCCCACAAAAAGGACAAGCACACGCACAGCCTCTGCTGACGACCACGACGCAGCGGCACGCTGCTCCTGTCCCGCGCCCCGCTCGATTCACAACTCACGCGACACCGTCAACGACGGGCTCGCTTCCCGCAACCTACCACCTTTCCGCCACGACGCACAGCCCCAGCCCCACCCGACGACGCCCGTGGCAACGACTGCACTTTCACCACCGCCTCCCCCTTCCCCCCCAAAACACACACACACACACACACACAGCCAGCCAAAAACGCACTCGCGACCCACACATGCACGTGCATCGGCACACGCCAACCAGTCAACGTCGACAACCACACGCAAGGCTCGAAACGAAACCGGCGTCCTTCCACGTTGCCATCAAGCTACGCGACACAAGACACAAGGAACCAACACAACAGCCGGCCCCACTAATTCCCACTCTCACGCCGCAAAAAGCACACCGAAACCGCCAAACGCACGCACATTCCCCTTCGCACTGACACCACCGACCGGCTCGCTACCACACACCTCTCGGCAGCCGTTTCACGCCAATTCGCCACACCGCCCACACAGTCGACAAGCGCCCGCCCTGTACGGCACACGCAACGACGCAGCGCAGCAAAGGGCGCCCGCAACACATACCTCTCCGCCGCCCGACGCGCCAACCGCCACACCACACCGCCAGCCACTCGCAAATTGTGCACTGCCACCAGCCACACGTCCAACACGCCGCGCCGCCTCCGGCCACCCGCCAGGGGGCGCTCACGTCCGCGACAACAGCGCGGCCCGCCGGGCCGGGCCGAACCGAACCGAGCCGCCGCTGCTCTGCACTCGGCACGGCCACACCCTGCTGCAGACCGGGCTCGTCCCTCTGTACGCGTCTGCCTGCGCATCAACACAACACGACCTTTTTTTTTTTTTTCCTCTCTACCGCCATCCCTTCTTCTCGCGTTTTACTCGTTGTTGCAGCAGCGGCGCACACCTACACATCCACAGCCCCAGCCGAGCCGGCCTCACCTCAGGGCCCGCCGCCAGCGTCTCCTCCTCGGGCACAGGTGCGGTGCTGTGGCCGCCCATCCAACCGCATTGCTGGCCGTCCAGCCACCAGGCGTTCCCACTGCCGCGAGCCACGCCGCGCACCGACCCTGCTGCAGAAAACGAAGCATAGCCAGAGACCGACCGATACACAAAGCAAGCCGTCGCCTCGCCTCTTGTCCTTCCTGCCTTCCTTCCGCCCCCGCCCTTCTCACACCACCGCCTCTCCACTTTCGCCCCCCCCCCCCCTCCTTTTTTTTCTTCTTTCTTTCTTTCTTTGGCCCTCTCTCCTTCCCGCCATGGCGGTTACGGCACCGCCTGCAGCGGCAGATTTTTTGCGCCCACACGCCTACTCCTACCACCATTAACCTTGCCCTGCCCTGCCCATCAACGTCGCAGTCGAACCGACGCTTGCCAACACACTGCCCACGTTCCTTTCTCTTTTCGGCCTACGCCCATTACGCGCCGCCGCCACAGCACCTTCCCTTCCCACAACACACCGACGTCATCACACGCACCCAAAACAGGGGCCACGACCGTGTTCCTCGCCCACTCCCATCCCGCACGGTACGCACATTCCCAACTACTACCGCGCACCCTCCCTTTCCACTCTGTGTGTCTCTGTGTCTGTGTCCTGTCCGCGCGTGACGCCTCTCAACATCCGCCGTCCCCCGTCCCGTTTTCGCCCCCATGCCGTCGTCGCGCCGCCTCCTCCCCGTCCACCGCCGCCCCTGTCCGCCCCGCACCACACCATACACCGCTGCTTGTCCCGGCCGTTGCCACCAAAGGCGCCGACCGCAAACGCGCCACGCCGCAGCCCCCGTGCGTCTCGCGCTCGCTTGCATCTCCGTGCCGACGCTGCCTCTCTTCCCACTCGCACTCGACCTCGACAACACAGTCTTTGGCTCCGCCACTGCGTGTTCCGGTGGTACGCACGCTGCAACACGTATGTATTCATTACCAGAGCGATGGCGAGGCATGACAGCATCTCTGTCTGACCAGAGAGTTCTTTATCGCTGCTAGTCGGCGCTTGGACCGCGCCAGACGACAGTAGTGGCACGCACCGGGTCGCCAGGAACAGTTGTTATATATATTGTAGCGCGAGTCGGGAGAGGTAGTAGTCGGTCGACAGTAGTAGCGGGTGGACGGTTGTACTGAGCGGGCGTCGGCGGCGTGCTCTGCTCGTCTCGCGACTCTGGTCACGGTTCGGGACGATGTATAGTATATTGTGTTATAATCAAGAGGTGGTGTGACGCTGCATTGCGCAAATCTGATAACGTATGTTCATTGTACTTATTTTGTTCAACAACACAAGCCCCACTATTACTTTTTTTCTAAAGTAACTTTTGTCTCTTAACGAAAAACATTCACTTTTTAAAGACTACTTCCTATGGCATTTCCCTCCAAGGAGTGCAATTAATTACCAGCCAGCACTCATTCATTGCACACAGCTGTGTAAGGGGTATCTACAATCGAGGAGCGGATATAAATGCAATTTTTTGTTTCTTTTTGTTTTTTGTTTTGTGTGTGTGTTGTAACCTCCCAGCAATATTTAAAATAATGGACAATGTTATTTACGGATGCTAATGGACATTGCGCTAATTGTAACCTCGCCCACAATGAGAGGTATTGAAAATGGCAACAACAATGTGCAATTCGCAATCTGACTCAAATATAAAGTCTTCACACAACATTTAAAAAAGTCCGTTCAGTGACAAGAAACTTCAATTAAACCGAAATATCGGTCTTTGGCCCTGTGCAAAACAATCGGAATTAAAGTCTTACCTCCGAATAAATGGATGTCACATTTCTGCTCTGGTTGTTGCGCAGCGCTTGGAGGAACTGCATTGCAAATAATAATATTCTCTTTTTTTGTGATTTTAGTGACATTTTTCTTCAAAGAAGTGGAACGAACTCTTTAGTTCAATAAAAGATTAAATGTTTGAAAAATGCTTTTGAAATAAAAATTATTATTGGGGAACTTGTTGGAGCATAATTACAATAAATACAATTTCTCATTATCTAATGATTATATTAATTAACAGTATACCTTATTCACCATCTTGACCAGTGTTGCCGACCGCCTACATCACACAACCGCACTCGGCTGCTACTACTGACCGACCGCTCTGCATGACGACTATTAGCGTACTGCACGCGACGACTACTGACAGAGTACAGCCCTCAACTACACAGACTGACTGACTGACTGAGAACCGCTCGCAACACTCGCGCAGTCCAGCGCAAACTCTCTGGTCACAGATGCTACAATGTCTCGCCATCGCTACTATGTTACATACGTGTTTCAGTGTCTTTTTCATTGGGGTAACGATCTTTGGCTCTTTTTATTCTGAATACAGGGCCAAAGGTCAACGGCTGCTGCCCTTATACAATTTATCAGGTTTCATTATGTCTGTTGCAATGTTACATACGGTTCACTCTTTCATTAATATTATCGTTGGGTTTGTTTTGTAGGGACGTTAACATTCTGGCACATTTTTATTATCATCGGACTCTCTGCTATTTGTGCAGGGAGGTTATACCTGGGTCCATTTCCATTTCCATTTACATTTTAATATTGATAGACTTTTTGTTTTCTTTTTTGTTTCTTGTTGTTTTTCCTTCTTTTTTTTTGTTGTTTTTTTTCTTTTGTTTTGTTTTTCCCGCTCTCACCACCACCGCCGCATCACGCCTTCCGTTTTCTTGGTTTCTTTTCTGTGCTTCAACATCACCGCGCCCCATTTCCACACCACAGCCATCAGCCTCCAAGACGGGCGGGCGCAGTGTGCCATTTCCGGCGCACAAGCACACCCGTACGGTACTCTCCTCGCCCCCACGCCACCAACAACACAGCGACCACGCGGCTTTCAGGCACGGCACGGCACGGCACGGCACCGGCGAAATGCGCCGCCCCCGCCCCCGCCCCTCCGCGCATCCGTCCGTCTCGCCACGTTCACTGACAGCCGCGTCTGCGGCTACACCACGACAACCACAACACAACACCGCTCCCCTCCCTGGCAACTCACATTGTTTTTCTCCTCCTCTTTTGCACAAACCACAACGCCGAGCACAGGCGCAAGCCACCCACACCGCGCCCCTCCCCGTCCCGTCTTTGGCCGCCGCTCCTCGTTTCCTCGTTTGCCCCCTCCCATCTCCCGAAATGCCATGCCAGCAGCGTTACGCATGCCCCTCCCCTGTCCACACAACACTACCGCCTAACGAACAGCCTTTTCCGGGCCACATGCAGGGCACGCCCACCTCCAAACACTGCCAATTCACGGACGCACGCACGCACACACACACACACACACACACACACACACTCACTTTCTCGACACCTTTCTGTACGGAGGGTGCGTCATCTCGACCGTGACAGAGTGACGGCAACTATCGACGATCCATTTCCCCCCACTGGTAAAACATGTCCACTAACACCTACATACATCATTCAAGTACACAGACAATAGCATACACACAATGGGAGGGCACACGAACATGGACGGCACGGCACTGTCATACACTCTTCCTCAGAACCATATCAACAAACGTTACGTACATCCGGGAAAGCGAAAGCGAAAGCGAAAGCAAAGGCAAAGCCCAATGCAGCCGTCAAAGGTAACGTTCACCACGGCAGACACTTGCAGCCGCGCCGCCGTTAAACGCATTTCAGTGCGGCTCCAATACGCCTCCGACACGGGAACGTTCCGTTGCTCTACGAATGCGTTTCTCCCCTTTTTCCCTTCCTCTCTCTTTTGCCCCCCCCTCCTTGCACTCTTGCCTCATTCCTCACGTTCTGCCCAGACATTCGACCGATCAGAGTCAACCTTTCGTTACCGTTCTCAGCGCGACGGTGTACAACAGTATGACGGGTGTGCCCAAGACTTCGGTTCAGTTGCGTGACGCCGGTCTATCGCGCCGATCGACAGTTACTCAGGGGGCGACGGATCGGACCACGTCACCGACACACAAAACACTTTCAAACAAACAAACAAATACATACCGGATGGACACAGACAAACACGTGTACAGACATTCGCCAAACAAACGACCGGCGCCGCCGCCGCCGCCGCCGTCTAGCGTGCATCTTGAATGACGACATCGGTGTGCGTGCGTCGTACGCAATCAGTCAGACACGGCTATCAAACATCAGAGTCGAATGGTACATCATCGTGCGTGTCGCCGTACACGTACAGTACAATACAACAACAATGCGTCTTAATGGCACGTTCATTTCAACGTCATTCACACACCTCCACGCTGCAGTTACGTCGCACCATTGTCAAACTCGGCGTACAGCAAAGGGAATAGTGGGCGGCAAAAACAAACCAAACAAAAACATTTCACATTTCACCCTCGCCATGTATGATGTGCAAAAAAACAAACCCGCAAACGGCCGTCGTTACGGTGACACAAAAGTCGCCGATCGCACTGTCCCCCCTCGCAGACGGGTAACACACAAACACACACACACCCCAACAACACCAATGGGTCAAAAACCACGCCAACGAGGCGTGCCACCATTCCACGCCACGGCGACCAACCTCGTGGCCGTACCCCGCGCAACACGCTTTGACGCGCCCCCCCACCCACAATCAAAATGCACACATACATCACAGCCGTCCACACAAACAACAACAACAACAACAATTCCGCCCTTCCCGCAAAAGGCAAGTTGGTGGCCCTGAAAAGGGCCGTTTCGCCGCTCTCGCAACGGAGGAGCCTTCTCCATCCTTCCTTCCATTCCAGAGCCACCTCCTTACTTGGAGCTCGTGTACTTGGTCACCGCCTTCGTGCCCTCGCTCACGGCGTGCTTGGCCAGCTCGCCAGGCAGCAACAGCCGCACAGCGGTCTGGATCTCGCGGGACGTGATGGTCGAGCGCTTGTTGTAGTGCGCCAGGCGAGAAGCCTCGGCCGCAATGCGCTCGAAAATGTCGTTCACGAAGCTGTTCATGATGCTCATCGCCTTCGACGAGATGCCCGTGTCAGGGTGCACCTGCTTCAGCACCTTGTAGATGTAGATGGCATAGCTCTCCTTCCTCTTGCGCTTCTTCTTCTTGTCGCCCTTCGAAATGTTCTTCTGCGCCTTGCCAGCCTTCTTGGCGGCCTTCCCGCTAGTCTTGGGCGGCATCTCCAACCAACGTACGGCAGCAGCAACACCAGTAGCAAGCGCTCCGCTCTAGTCAGCGTCTCCCCACACAGTGGCACCCGCCGCCAGCCGCCGCCGCACCTTTACCAGCTCGCCCTGTTGCGGCCGCCGACCAATGGGGCGCGCGCGCAACCGGCCGCCGCACCCGAGCCCATAAAGCACCCCCACCCCGGCTGCGCCGGCACTCGCTGAGTAGCTTCTGGAGAGTGCGGACGCGTGTGCAGGGCTGCGCTAGCACTTTCCCTCTTCGTTGCTACTCAGCCATAGGAACCTGCTTGCGGGTTTAGTCGCTGATTGTCCTAGCGCTTTTGCTGGACGGTTCGGCACTAAGGCTTCCGAGCTCCTGATTTTTTCAAATTTGGAGCGGAGTAGCGTGAAGATTACGGCGCGGGCGGCTGATTTGACAGCTGCTTGTGAGCATAATTGTCGTTGCGGGTTGCGGGCTGTGGGTTGGCGCGCGTTGGTGCGCGTCCTCTTGCTGCCGCTGGCCGCTTTTCCGGCTACGTCGAGCACCTCAGTCGTCACAAGAACTCCTGCTGCCGCAGAGGCTAGCTCTGCCCCCCCTAGCTTAGGGAAATCTGCACGCCAGGGCCTGGTCGCTGGCCAGTTACCCGCGCGTGATAGGCCGATTAGGGTCGGACTCGCCTGCTTGAGACCTAACGGTGCCAACCAAGGCAGCGACCGACACTCCCTTGGCAGCCACTCTCACCGTTTCGGACATGGCACTACCACCGGTCTTACTAACAATAACGAGGCAAGAAAATTCCCCTGGCAGTTACGAGGTCCACAGGACTGACCAGACGGACAGCCAAGGTGAAATAAGCCCCAAATCTCGCCTCTTACTAGCGAACGCGATAGCGGGATTAACGGGGAAGGATAGAAAAAAGTACGAGCGACGTCTCGAGAGGGCACTCAAACCACGCCCAGAGAGCGAAACTACACCAACTCGTCCACGCCCACTAAAAGCGAGCCCCAAGTCAAACAAGAAAAAGACCCCCATGAAAAAGCGAAAGTCGCCGCTGAGGAAAACTTCGTCAAAGACGAGGAAAACTCAGCGCGCGGAAAGACCGGCTAGCCCGAACGAGGCACAGCCGACCGAGTCAGCGCAGGACGCGCCCGAGCAGACAAAGGCCACCACGCGCCCAGGTAACGGAGCGGGCGGCCCCGCGCAGGTACAATGCGCCGAGGCGCGAGGCGAGCACAATGGCCCGGCCGCGTCACCCGGCCCGTCGCGGGAACAAAGCCGCGACGCAGGTACCTCGCCAGCACCGGCGGCCGCCGTGCAGCGCGCTGCTGCGGGCACGCCGCGGCATGAGAATGCAACGGCGGGCGGGCAGCAATGCGCGGACGTGGCTGACGCCGAAGCTACCACACCACACGACGATGACGGTTTCCAGAGGCCCAAAAGAACCGCCGGCCGCTCCCCTGTGCTGCACACAACCTCCCCGGTAGCAACAAGTAACAGGTTCTCCCCCATAGAAGACCCCCCTCACACACAGGACAACACCATCCAGCCAACCGACACAGAAGGAGACACGGAGGAGAGACGATATAGGATCCCTCCTCTTATAATCCATTACAATAAATCGTACTCGGAGTTGTATAACGACATCAATGAAACTCTCGGCGAAAACAAATTCACTGCAAAAACAACCGGGGAGGACCAACTCAAGATCACACTAAAGACAGTCGACGATTACAAAGCGGTGAAGGCCATGCTAAAAGAAAAGCAAACTCACTTCTATACCTTCCCCATAGCGGCCAAAAAGCCAATAAAAATAGTGTTCAGGGGCATGCCGCACAAGACGGACACAGAGGAAATAAAACAATACTTGGAAAGGGAAGGTTTCGAAGTGAGCTCGGTCGTCAAGACAAACCCTAGACGACCGTGGCCGCTACACACAGTCACCCTACCAGACTCCGCCCAGAATCGAAAGATATGGGAAGTGACAATGATCATGCGAGTAACAGTCACGCCGGAGAAACTGAAGAAAAGATCGGGCCCAGGGCGATGTTTCAATTGCCAAAAAGTAGGGCACATGGCTAGGGACTGCGACATGCCTATGAGGTGTGTCAGGTGCGGTGAAAAGCACAAGTATGAGGAATGCCCGGTACCGCAGGGGGAGGGCAAGGAGAAGTGCTGCAATTGTGCAGGCGCGCATCCTGCCAGCTACCTGGGGTGCCCGGAATTCCGCAAAGCTAGGGACCGCCTAAGGGGAAAGCAACCACAGACAGCAGGGGCAAAGCATCGCACCGCACCTCCACCACCGCCACCAAGCCGATATCCAAGATCCACAGCGACAAGGGTGTTTCAATCCAGAACATACTCGTCAGCTGTCAGTGCCCCAACTCGCCCTCCACCACACAACCAGGTTCCTGTCAACGGAGAATCGCCTAGGGAAGCCCCCCCCTACTCACTAGAGCCCAGTCTGCGTGACACGACACAGAACGTCTCGGTAGAACACCTAGCAGCGACCATAAAGGCCCTTCAGGCTCAGGTGAACCAACTGGCAAACATCTTGGCCACCATGACCCAACACCCCGCCGAGCACTTATCGGCAGCAAAGCAGGCGCCGTCATCGGCGATGACTTCAGGAAACCCCACCCCCCGACATGGATAGACGACCTAACATACAAGGTCTAAAAATGTGCGTCTTCAACGCAAACGGTCTATTCCAGCAAGCCCTCGAATTCAGGGAATTCATAAAAGAGGAAGACATTGACATATGCTTAGTGGCCGAAACACACCTGAAGCCAGGTGTAAGAGCATCTGTAGCTAACTACAACTGCTACAGACGCGATCGGCCTACCGCTGGAGGCGGGGTTGCAGTATATGTCAAACGAGGTATTAGACACCATCAAGTGTACCCACCAGCAACTCGCCAAATTGAAACAGTCGCAATAGAAATTGCCACTGTAACAGGGCCCCTCACAGTCGTTGCAGCCTACCGCCCCCCTTCCCAAACGTTAGAAGAAGAGGACATAGCTGCACTAGGGAGAATAAGAGGCAAACTCCTAATAGGAGGAGACCTCAATGCCAAGCACGCAGACTGGCACTCACGAGTAAGCAACAGAGCTGGTCGACAACTGCAACGACTCGCGCGCACCCACCAGTTTCAGGTATGGGGCCCCGAGGAGCCCACCCACTTCCCAAACAACGGAAACAGGGCGGACGTCCTCGACATCGCACTCACGAAACACGTCACGGGTTTCGTGTCTGCCAGTTCGATAAACAGGATGTCGTCGGACCACAATCCAGTTATCCTAGAGGTCGACATGGGAGAATGGCTCTCGCTCCCACAGCGCACCACAAATTACAAACGAACAAACTGGGAACAGTTCAGCAACGGAATAGCTGCTGAACTTGCCCAAGCCCCGCCTCCAACAGCAGAGACTGCTGAACAAGCGCTGGACGACTTCACTAAAGCGATCCTGCAAGCAGCTGAGGAAGCAACGCCTGCGCCAGCGGGAGCCCCCCGCTCCAGGCAGCTCCCACAGCACCTGCTTGCCCAAATAAGACACAAAAATAGGATCGCCAAAGAATGGAAACTTACTAGGAACAAAACCACAAGGAGGCTGCTCAACAGACTACAAAGAGAGTTGAAAGTTACACTCACTGAGTATCGCAACCAGCAATGGTCAGAACGACTATCAACTCTCAAACTAGATGACCACAGCTTGTGGCAAGCCACAAAGCAGTTCACGAGAAGACGCGCAAAAATGCCCCCTCTGCATGGTGAACGTGGACTGCAATTCAGCACTGAAGACAAAGCAAATGCGCTAGCAGACGTGTTCGAAAAACAATTTACGCCAGCAGAGGTACAAGACAGAGAACACGTCGCAATCGTCCGCAGACAACTGGCCACCTTTTTAGAGGCAGACGACGATGAGGAATACACGCCGATCTTCAGTTCCGAAGACGTGGCGAGTGTCATCAAATCGCTGCCAACAAAAAAGGCACCAGGCCACGACCAGCTCACCAACGAACTATTAAAACATATCCCGCCCATGGCAATAACACACTTAACAGATATACTTAACGAAATTACGCGATCGCTAAAATTCCCGACACAGTGGAAACACGCTGAAGTAGTCTCGATCGCAAAACCTGGAAAAGACCCGGTGTTCCCGCAACACTACAGACCAATTAGTCTACTGCCTACCCTCAGTAAACTATATGAGCGCCTCCTCTTAGTACCGATACAGGATCACATCAGTAGAGAGCAAATCCTGCCCAAATTCCAGTTTGGGTTTCGCCCACATCATTCGGCCCCCCAACAAATAATGAGGGTGGTTGAAGCAGCCACAGAAAGCTTCAACCGCAAAGGCTACTGCGGGATAGTCTTACTAGACGTGGCAAAAGCCTTTGATTCTGTTTGGCACACCGGGCTACTCCACAAAATGTACACCCAGGGCTTCCCCGGAAAGATTGTGAAACTTATAAAAAGCTATCTCTCCGGTAGGACATTCTCCGTAAAAGTAGAAACATCACTGTCAAGCAGGAGAAGAATACATGCAGGGGTACCACAGGGTTCGGTTCTTGGACCAACCCTGTACAGTCTCTACACTGCAGACATACCAACCACACTACACGTACAAACAGCACAGTATGCTGATGACACTGCATTCTTCTCCTGCTCAACAAACAGGAACCTGGTCACGAGACGTCTTCAAACCGCCCTGAACAAGACAGACGAATGGGCCAAACAATGGCGAATCTCACTTAACTCCGAGAAAACACAAGCCATGCTGATGACTAGACGTCTCGGTAAACGCCGCCCCCCCAGAAGACCCTACCAAATGCTGCACCTGCAGGGCCAAAACCTCCCCTGGAGAAACTCTGCGAGGTACCTCGGTGTGACACTAGACAAGCGTCTGACTTGGAAGTGCCACATCGAGGAGGTTCGCAAAAAGGCCCTAGGCAGGATGCAGATCCTTTACCCAATACTCAACAGTACAAGTTCCCTTGACCCGAGCACAGGAGTAGCCGTATATCGAAGTCTAATTAGACCGATACTGGAGTATGCGTGCCCAGTATGGGGTTACGCTGCTAGATCGACGGTAGAACGGCTACAAAAAATTCAAAACAGAGCGCTCAGAAGAGCCCTACACACACCGCCGCGCTTCCCGACGGAAGACCTCCACATAGCGGCCGACATTGTAAAATTAAACACGCGATTCCGTACCCTGGCGGAGCAGTTCTACGCCAACGCGGAAAGGTCGCCAAACGATTTAATAAACTCACTTGGTCGGTACAATAACGTACCAGACCGATACAAAAGACCAAAGGCATTACTCGTAGCTTAAAATAAAAAAAAAAAAAAAATATATATAAATAAATAAATAGAAAACAAAAAAGCCGTCACCACTAGAGTGACAGAAGAGAAACACATAATACTCTAAAGAACAGAATTAACAAAAGATAGGCACATCCAAAAACTAACCAAAAATTGAAGGAAATGTCCGAATAGGACAAAAACCTTCGCAGTAAACATCCTCTCTCTAAAGACAGAGGAAGAAATTAGAGTGTGCTGCGCGCTGCGCCGGCACGCACTCCGCTGCTCGACTCGCTGCCGCTCGCACCGGTCGTTTTCGTTTCCGTTTCGTGTGCACCGTCGCTAGCCCATCGCCATGTCCGGACGCGGAAAGGGAGGCAAAGTCAAGGGCAAGTCAAAGTCCCGCTCAAGCAGGGCTGGGCTCCAGTTCCCGGTCGGCAGAATCCACCGCCTCCTGCGCAAGGGAAACTACGCAGAGCGCGTCGGCGCCGGGGCGCCCGTCTACCTCGCCGCCGTCATGGAGTACCTCGCGGCTGAGGTGCTCGAGCTGGCCGGAAACGCGGCCCGCGACAACAAGAAGACGCGCATCATCCCGCGCCACCTGCAGCTTGCCATCCGCAACGACGAGGAGCTCAACAAGCTCCTGTCGGGCGTCACCATCGCACAGGGTGGTGTCCTGCCCAACATCCAGGCCGTCCTGCTGCCAAAGAAGACCGAGAAGAAGGCCTAAAGGAGGCCAGGCAATCGCAGCGCCGCGTGCTCCCCTGCACGCAACGCGCTTTGCCGGCTCGGCCCACAACAATCGGCCCTTTTCAGGGCCACCACACAAACCTACGTCCAAAGCAAAATTTCAGTCGTCCTCGCCGCACCTTGTTTTGTTTTAACTTTGCACTGTCACAGCACAGCCGCCGCCGGCGCACGTCCGCCATCTTGTCGTCCACACAGCCCGTGTGGCCCAACACACACACACACGCACACATTTTGCACCGTCGCAGTCGCCTTCCAAACCGACAACGGCAGCAATAATGACCATTGTTAAAGGGAGGCGTGTCGACACACCGCCCTCCACTCCCGCGCGCAACGGCCGTCGACACGAACGAAACAGCTGATCCGGCCGCCTATGCCCACACGCCTTGCCTCGGAAACCCCAACGCCGCCGCAAACAAACACACAGAGACAAACCACGCAAGCAAATAATCACCGCCTCTCGCACAACAACACACAGCCCGCCCGCCATCTCCGTCGCGATCGATACAAAGACACACAATAACAAACACACAAACGAAGCAGCTCCACACACAGCCAGCCACATGACACGTTTCCTTTCCTTCTCCCCTCCCAGTCACATCACGTCGCTCAAACGGAAAGAAAGAAACAAACAAACAAACAACACAGCGCGCACACACGCAGCAACAACACAGACTCTTTCGCACTTTTCAACTTCCGAACAGTGTGGTGGCCCTGAAAAGGGCCGTTTTCTAGTCTCTCCCACCCACAAGCACGGCCGCGGGAAGGCCAGCGCCCGCTGCGACGCAGCCTAACCGCCGAAACCGTACAGGGTGCGCCCCTGCCTCTTCAGGGCGTACACCACGTCCATGGCCGTCACAGTCTTGCGCTTGGCGTGCTCAGTGTACGTCACCGCGTCGCGGATCACGTTCTCCAGGAACACCTTCAGCACCCCGCGGGTCTCCTCGTAGATCAGACCAGAGATGCGCTTCACGCCGCCCCTGCGAGCCAGGCGGCGGATGGCGGGCTTCGTGATGCCCTGGATGTTGTCGCGCAACACCTTGCGGTGCCGCTTGGCGCCACCCTTGCCGAGCCCCTTTCCTCCCTTGCCGCGGCCTGTCATCCTTCCTTCCTCGGGCAAAGCAAAACGTGCACAAACAGCAGCTGCAGCGGCTGGCGAGTCGGCTACGGTCTGCGCCCAGCGCGCCCGCCGCCCCCCTATATAGACTCTGGCCCGCCCTCCCCCCACCACGCGCAACCGAGGGCATATAAGCGCAGCACGGAGGCGCGCGGGCCCGTTGTCAAGGCAGCACCGGACGCCGCGCCGCACCTAACCTCCACGCACGCCGCTCCGCTACCGCTACCGCTACCGCCATGGCCCGCACAAAGCAAACGGCCCGCAAGTCCACCGGCGGAAAGGCGCCGCGCAAACAGCTCGCCACCAAGGCGGCGAGGAAGAGCGCGCCCGCCACCGGAGGCGTCAAGAAGCCCCACCGCTACAGGCCGGGCACCGTCGCCCTGCGAGAAATCAGGCGCTACCAGAAGAGCACAGAGCTGCTCATCCGCAAGCTGCCATTCCAGCGCCTAGTGCGCGAGATCGCCCAGGACTTCAAGACCGACCTGCGCTTCCAGAGCTCCGCAGTCATGGCCCTGCAGGAGGCCAGCGAGGCCTACCTCGTCGGCCTCTTCGAAGACACCAACCTGTGCGCAATCCACGCCAAGCGCGTCACCATCATGCCCAAGGACATCCAGCTCGCGCGCCGCATCCGCGGCGAGCGCGCCTAAACCGCGCCGCGGCACCGCACCGCACAAACAAAAACGGCCCTTTTCAGGGCCACTAACATCTCTCCGTCGCGAGCAAACTTTGTCGGTCGCCTGCCTCTCGCCCCGCAACCCAAAAACAAAAACCACCACTTCCCGTCCGTCCGCCACACCCGCTCACTCTGCCTGCCTGCTAGCAGCGCGCAACAATCACACATCATCCCTCCCCGGCGCTCAAAGCGCACAATACCCAACGGCCGACGTCACACCGCACGGGTGGCTGGCCGGCCGCCGCTTTCGTTTCGAAAACAAAAAAAACCCGCACTCCACTCCGACGGCCAACGGCCAGGCAGGCGCGCTCGCTCGCTCTACACGCCACCGAAATCCCCGCCGACTCCTTCCGCATCTCAACGTGCCCCCCCGTTGCAAAACATAACACACACACACACAAAGGAACAAAACAAAGACCAGACACGACTCGACAAGACAGACATCCGAGAAGAACGAACGCAGGCAAGCCAACCAACGTATTCAAACAAAACAACGTGACAGAAAACCAACCGTCGGCCGCCGCCACAAAACAAACACGGCGACAATCAACCACGACAACAACAACAACAACAACACCGCTTACCGCTACCGCCGCCCACACCCGCCACCGACCCCCGCAATCCAACCACCACGGCACGCAAACAGCATCCCCACGGGCATACAGAAACGCCAGACAGACACCCACACCAAACGCAACACGACAATCAAAACCTTCCCCGACGTGCTTTGATGGCCCTGAGAAGGGCCGTTTTGGGCCGCGCGTCTCTTGCGCGCCACTAGACGACGACGGGGGGTGGGGACGACGGAGTCAAGCGCCAAACCCTTCCTTTCCCATCTCTTTCTCCTCTACTCTACTTCTTCTTCTTGGGCGAAGCCTTCGCCTTAGACGGCGTCGTCGCCTTCTTCGGGCGCGGCGCCTTCGGCTTCTTCGTCGGAACCTTGGCGGCCTTCTTCGCCTTCGACGGCGACTTGGCCTTGGCCGGCTTGGCCGCAGCCGCCTTCTTCGCACCCGCGGGAGCGGCCGACGCCGCAGACGCCTTCTTGGCGGCGCCCGCCTTCCGACCGGTCGCCGCCTTCACGCCACCAGCCTTCTTTGCGCCGGCCGCACGGGCGCCCTTCTTCTCCTTGCTGGCCGGAGCGGCGCGCTTCTTCTTGGCACCGCCAGCACGAGCCTTGCCGCCCTCGGCCGCCCCCCCGCCGCCGGCGCCGGCAAGCTTGAACGAGCCGGACGCGCCCTTCCCCTTCGTCTGCACCAGCTCGCCCGCCACGACGGCCGACTTGAGGTACTTCTTGATAAACGGCGCCAGCTTCTCCGCGTCCAGCTTGTAGTGCGCGGCTATGTACTTCTTGATCGCCTGCAGCGACGACCCGCCGCGCTCCTTCAGACTCTTGATGGCGGCCGTCACCATCTCAGAGGTGCGCGGGTGCGCAGGCTTGGCGCGCGGCTTCTTCGCAGACGACGCAGACTTGGCCTTCTTCGTAGTGCCGGTGGCGGCGGGTGCCGCAGCAGTCTCGTTCGTAGCCGCCTGATCTGCCATTTCGACGACGCGCGTAACACACAGCGAGAGCGAGCGGGACGGCAGGCACGCAAGCACAAGAGCAGAGAATCACTTTTTTTTTTTTTTTTTTTTTTTTTTTTTTTTTTTTTTTTTTTTTTTTTTTTTTTTGTGTGTGTTGAAGGCAAGGGTGCTATCGCCTGAGGCGATTGGTCCCTCTTGTGTGCTGGTAGGGTTACTTAGTTGGGGTCGCTATTTATTTATAAATAGGGGCACCATTTTTGAATCTTTGGAGGTCCCTTTGGGCACTGATTTGGTCCTTTAGGGCCTCGTTAGTGGTCTTCCTCTGGTCATGGCCTATTTCTTTTCTACTTTTTTGTGGTTTCATAGTCTATCCTAACATTCTTGATGTTTCTATGCTAATTTAGTGACTAATTTTTGCGTTTTCATACCTAGAACGTGTTGATGTTTCTATCCTATGTGCTAATACATTTTTCTTGCTGTTTCTAGCCTATTTACTACCTACACTTTCTTGATGTTTCTAACCTATGTACTAACTATCCTTACTTGATGTTTCTAACCTATGTACTACCTACGCTTGCTTGATGTTTCCACCTAGACCTCGGCCTGGCTCTCTTGATGTTTCCATTTTATTCTACAGTAGTTATCCTAGTCTCTTAGTTGCGAATGATGGTCAATGGCACCCTGATTTTGTGCCAGGGTGCCGGTTCGTACGTGGCGATCTCCTCTAACTGGTTAAGGTCAGGTCTGAGTCTGTTTACCTTGTCCACTAGTCTCGTTGTTGCCTCCTTTACGAGTTCAACCACTCTTGGCATCTCCAGTTCCCTGTGAATTCTGTCGGTGCTGGTCCACGGAGGGGCATTCAAGATCAGTTTCAAGCACCTGTTTTGCAGCGTCTGGAGCTTTGTGAGGTTGGTTCTGCATGTGATGCCCCAGGAGGAGCATCCATATAACATGGCCGGTAGTATAACTGTTTTGTATATTTTTAGTTTCGTCACTGACAGCATGTCTTTGCTAGCCAAGATGGGGTATAGGGCATGGATGGCTTTGGTGGTCTTTGTTTTCTTGTCCTCCAAGTGCGCCTTGAAGGTCATTTTCCTGTCTAGGGTGACACCTAGATAGCGGACTGTTTGCTTCCAGGGGACCCACTCTCCATTTATTTCTATTCTTTCATGCAGTTCCGGGCGTCGTCTGGTGAATAGAATGGCCTCGGTTTTTGACGCATTTATTTTTATCCGGTTTAGTCTCGCCCATGTTTCGGTTAGGTCGACTTGCTCCTGCAGCTTCCGGATCGTGGTATCCAACCTTCTGTTGCTGGCCAGTAGCGCCGTGTCGTCGGCGAACTGGGCCAGTACTGTGTCCTGGGTTTTTGGCAGGTCATTCACGTACACTGTGAACAGTGTGGGTGAGATGACTGATCCTTGTGGGATGCCCTCGTGGAGGGTTTTTATTTCAGATCTTTTCCCGTTTATGGCCACAAAACATCTTCTATTTGTGAGGTAATCGTCTATGAGTTTGAGGTAGCAGCGGGGGAGATCCGTGTCCTCATATAATTTAACTAGCAGGTTGTCTCTCCATACTTTGTCGTAGGCTTTCTCCACGTCCAGGAGGATTGCCGCCGTGAATCTGGAGAGGTTCATGTTTTTTGTTATGAATTCTGTTATCCTGAGGAGTTAAAACAGGCTCACACGGGAAATCCACAAGCGAGCAAAAGAGTGGAAGGCAGAGGTCTGGGAGGACAGGATGTCGGCACTCCAACTACGCCTGCGAGACGACTGGAAGCTCATAAGGAATCTACGGACATCAAAACAACGAAAACCGGCCCTCAAGGACGAAAACAACATGGTCTTTGACGATCTTAGGCAGGCCGAACTCTTTGCCTCTACATATGAATTACAAAACAGAGTGGAGCAAAGAGCAGCACAACTGCCTGATGAAGAAGAGTTCAACAGAAGAATCCGCACAACAATCCAACAAATAAGGTCAAACCCAATCAACGATGCAGCAGAACTGGCAACCACAGCCGAAGTCCGCACGATTCTACGACGACTTAACAACAATTCCGCGCCTGGACCAGACAAGGTGTCCAATGAACAACTGAAACACCTACCGCGCAAACCGCTCGTACTACTCACCCGCATAATCAACGCATGCCTCCAAAAAAGTCACTTCCCTGACGTGTGGAAAGTGTGCAAAATCGTCCCCATCCCAAAGAAAGGCAAAGACCTTACAAAACCGGAAAACCACCGCCCTATAAGCCTACTACCAACGATGTCTAAAGTGCTGGAACGGGTAATACTCCCACGAATCAGGCAACCTCTTCTAGACAACCACGTCATACGCAGGGAACAGTTCGCCTATCAGGAAACCCTGTCAGCGGAACTGCAGAGAATCACAAGGCCCAGCCAGTGTCGCGGGCGGGCGCGGACGGCCGAGAGAGCGGCCGCCACTCTGCGCGCCGCCGCGCCGCGCCTCCCGCGCTTGCTACCGCCCAACGTCCGACAGCCTGTGCGGAGCAGCCCCAAACCTGCGCCACAACCGCCCGCGCCTTTCAAACCACCGAGGATGGGGCTACACACAGCCACACCACAGTCGCCAACCAGTCGCCACGGCAGCGCCGCAAACCACGGCCAAACTGCAGCTACCGCGCGCTACAGCCTGGGTCGGCCCGCCGAGAATCGCCGCCCCCGCCCAAATGCCGCCCCCACAGCCCCAGCCGACGACCCGCCACAATGGCCAAACCTTCGGCAAAACTCCCACACCGTCGCCGCGGCAGCCCGGCCAGCGCGGCCGGCGCCACAGCCACACAAGCCGAGGCGTGCGGCGATGACGGCCGTGCAAACGCGCCTCCGCCGCCCCATCGCCTTCCGTCGCCCTCCCGCCGTTTCCCGATCGGCCCGCAGCCGTCGGGCCACATCGCGCGCCGTCCTCCTCCTCTCGCCCGCCAACATTCACAGCCGTTTCTCAACAATTGCCCGCCGCAAACGGACGCCGCCTGCGCAACAGGCGCCGCCGCCCCTCGCCGCTTCCGACCCAACCCCTCGACCGAGGCAAACCGCAATCCGAATCTACAGACCAACCCAATCTGCCGTCAAGCACACACGACAGCCGACCTTACACGTTACGCGTTACACATTACGTTTACACGTCTACGTTAGGTTAGGTTAGGTGGACGTGGGTTAGGTTAAGGGGACTTGGGTTAGGTTAAGCGTCAAACTTAGGTTAAGCATTCAAACACGTCAGGCGTCAGAGGTTAGGTTAGGTTAGGTTAGGTTAGGTTAGGTTAGGTTAGGTTAGGTTACACGTTAGGTTAAGGGGTCAGTGCTAGGTTAAGAAGCGTCAAACGTAGGTTACAAAAGCGTTCAAACGTGAGGCGTGAGCCGGACAGCTTACCTTACGTAGACGTTAGGGGCTCACAGGCTGAGCTCACCTCGCCACACCACACGTTAGGTTCGGTTCGGTTCGCTCGGCTCAGCGTAAAGCGCCGAGGTCAGGGTTACGTTCGTTCACCTTCGGGCGCCACACTTTCGGTTGAAAGGTCGCGACGGGACGACGTCGGCAGGCACGCCGCAAACGAACAAAAACGTACAGACGACGTCGGAAACCGCCGACAGACGGGGGAGCAGCACGACCACGACCACGACCAGACACCGAGCGCGAACGAGACACACGCGAACCACCCCCACCGGCCAAAGGGCACCACACAACAACCCAGAGCACCACGTGTCGACACCAGAGCAACCCGCCGCTCACGCGACATGGCTGGCACCGAAGGGCAACCGCCCGCAACTGCGCTTTCCGCGCCGGCCCGGATGCACGTCGTGCTACAACAACACCACTACCGTACACAGCCGCTGTTCACAACATCACTATCAATGGCGCGCCCGCGGCTCGCCGCCGTCGCAGTCGCAGCCCCAACGCCAGCACTTTTGCACCACCATTCACACGCACCGCAACACAGCTCGCCGACACAGCCGAACAAAACAAACACCACACAACAACAGCAACAACGCCGCCGCCTCTACTTGTGCCGGCGACCCACCCCGCCGATGGCGCACCTCTCGCCAGCCGGCAATCGACACACACGCACCCACCCACCGGGGCCCAGTGCAAAAAAAAAAAAAAAAAAAACACACAAAAACAAAAAAACCAAACAACACAAACGACACGGGAAGCGCACACCGCCACTTCGCGCGCACGCCACCAACCAGTCGTCGTCTCAAAATAACAAACACAAACAAAATAAACTAACAACTAGGGCAACACAAAACAAAAACGCCTCGCACGAACCGCCCACAAAAAGGACAAGCACACGCACAGCCTCTGCTGACGACCACGACGCAGCGGCACGCTGCTCCTGTCCCGCGCCCCGCGCCCCACTCGATTCACAACTCACGCGACACCGTCAACGACGGGCTCGCTTCCCGCAACCTACCACCTTTCCGCCACGACGCACAGCCCCAGCCCCACCCGACGACGCCCGTGGCAACGACTGCACTTTCACCACCGCCTCCCCCTTCCCCCCCAAAACACACACACACACACACACACAGCCAGCCAAAAACGCACTCGCGACCCACACATGCACGTGCATCGGCACACGCCAACCAGTCAACGTCGACAACCACACGCAAGGCTCGAAACGAAACCGGCGTCCTTCCACGTTGCCATCAAGCTACGCGACACAAGACACAAGGAACCAACACAACAGCCGGCCCCACTAATTCCCACTCTCACGCCGCAAAAAGCACACCGAAACCGCCAAACGCACGCACATTCCCCTTCGCACTGACACCACCGACCGGCTCGCTACCACACACCTCTCGGCAGCCGTTTCACGCCAATTCGCCACACCGCCCACACAGTCGACAAGCGCCCGCCCTGTACGGCACACGCAACGACGCAGCGCAGCAAAGGGCGCCCGCAACACATACCTCTCCGCCGCCCGACGCGCCAACCGCCACACCACACCGCCAGCCACTCGCAAATTGTGCACTGCCACCAGCCACACGTCCAACACGCCGCGCCGCCTCCGGCCACCCGCCAGGGGGCGCTCACGTCCGCGACAACAGCGCGGCCCGCCGGGCCGGGCCGAACCGAACCGAGCCGCCGCTGCTCTGCACTCGGCACGGCCACACCCTGCTGCAGACCGGGCTCGTCCCTCTGTACGCGTCTGCCTGCGCATCAACACAACACGACCTTTTTTTTTTTTTTCCTCTCTACCGCCATCCCTTCTTCTCGCGTTTTACTCGTTGTTGCAGCAGCGGCGCACACCTACACATCCACAGCCCCAGCCGAGCCGGCCTCACCTCAGGGCCCGCCGCCAGCGTCTCCTCCTCGGGCACAGGTGCGGTGCTGTGGCCGCCCATCCAACCGCATTGCTGGCCGTCCAGCCACCAGGCGTTCCCACTGCCGCGAGCCACGCCGCGCACCGACCCTGCTGCAGAAAACGAAGCATAGCCAGAGACCGACCGATACACAAAGCAAGCCGTCGCCTCGCCTCTTGTCCTTCCTGCCTTCCTTCCGCCCCCGCCCTTCTCACACCACCGCCTCTCCACTTTCGCCCCCCCCCCCCCCTCCTTTTTTTTCTTCTTTCTTTCTTTCTTTGGCCCTCTCTCCTTCCCGCCATGGCGGTTACGGCACCGCCTGCAGCGGCAGATTTTTTGCGCCCACACGCCTACTCCTACCACCATTAACCTTGCCCTGCCCTGCCCATCAACGTCGCAGTCGAACCGACGCTTGCCAACACACTGCCCACGTTCCTTTCTCTTTTCGGCCTACGCCCATTACGCGCCGCCGCCACAGCACCTTCCCTTCCCACAACACACCGACGTCATCACACGCACCCAAAACAGGGGCCACGACCGTGTTCCTCGCCCACTCCCATCCCGCACGGTACGCACATTCCCAACTACTACCGCGCACCCTCCCTTTCCACTCTGTGTGTCTCTGTGTCTGTGTCCTGTCCGCGCGTGACGCCTCTCAACATCCGCCGTCCCCCGTCCCGTTTTCGCCCCCATGCCGTCGTCGCGCCGCCTCCTCCCCGTCCACCGCCGCCCCTGTCCGCCCCGCACCACACCATACACCGCTGCTTGTCCCGGCCGTTGCCACCAAAGGCGCCGACCGCAAACGCGCCACGCCGCAGCCCCCGTGCGTCTCGCGCTCGCTTGCATCTCCGTGCCGACGCTGCCTCTCTTCCCACTCGCACTCGACCTCGACAACACAGTCTTTGGCTCCGCCACTGCGTGTTCCGGTGGTACGCACGCTGCAACACGTATGTATTCATTACCAGAGCGATGGCGAGGCATGACAGCATCTCTGTCTGACCAGAGAGTTCTTTATCGCTGCTAGTCGGCGCTTGGACCGCGCCAGACGACAGTAGTGGCACGCACCGGGTCGCCAGGAACAGTTGTTATATATATTGTAGCGCGAGTCGGGAGAGGTAGTAGTCGGTCGACAGTAGTAGCGGGTGGACGGTTGTACTGAGCGGGCGTCGGCGGCGTGCTCTGCTCGTCTCGCGACTCTGGTCACGGTTCGGGACGATGTATAGTATATTGTGTTATAATCAAGAGGTGGTGTGACGCTGCATTGCGCAAATCTGATAACGTATGTTCATTGTACTTATTTTGTTCAACAACACAAGCCCCACTATTACTTTTTTTCTAAAGTAACTTTTGTCTCTTAACGAAAAACATTCACTTTTTAAAGACTACTTCCTATGGCATTTCCCTCCAAGGAGTGCAATTAATTACCAGCCAGCACTCATTCATTGCACACAGCTGTGTAAGGGGTATCTACAATCGAGGAGCGGATATAAATGCAATTTTTTGTTTCTTTTTGTTTTTTGTTTTGTGTGTGTGTTGTAACCTCCCAGCAATATTTAAAATAATGGACAATGTTATTTACGGATGCTAATGGACATTGCGCTAATTGTAACCTCGCCCACAATGAGAGGTATTGAAAATGGCAACAACAATGTGCAATTCGCAATCTGACTCAAATATAAAGTCTTCACACAACATTTAAAAAAGTCCGTTCAGTGACAAGAAACTTCAATTAAACCGAAATATCGGTCTTTGGCCCTGTGCAAAACAATCGGAATTAAAGTCTTACCTCCGAATAAATGGATGTCACATTTCTGCTCTGGTTGTTGCGCAGCGCTTGGAGGAACTGCATTGCAAATAATAATATTCTCTTTTTTTGTGATTTTAGTGACATTTTTCTTCAAAGAAGTGGAACGAACTCTTTAGTTCAATAAAAGATTAAATGTTTGAAAAATGCTTTTGAAATAAAAATTATTATTGGGGAACTTGTTGGAGCATAATTACAATAAATACAATTTCTCATTATCTAATGATTATATTAATTAACAGTATACCTTATTCACCATCTTGACCAGTGTTGCCGACCGCCTACATCACACAACCGCACTCGGCTGCTACTACTGACCGACCGCTCTGCATGACGACTATTAGCGTACTGCACGCGACGACTACTGACAGAGTACAGCCCTCAACTACACAGACTGACTGACTGACTGAGAACCGCTCGCAACACTCGCGCAGTCCAGCGCAAACTCTCTGGTCACAGATGCTACAATGTCTCGCCATCGCTACTATGTTACATACGTGTTTCAGTGTCTTTTTCATTGGGGTAACGATCTTTGGCTCTTTTTATTCTGAATACAGGGCCAAAGGTCAACGGCTGCTGCCCTTATACAATTTATCAGGTTTCATTATGTCTGTTGCAATGTTACATACGGTTCACTCTTTCATTAATATTATCGTTGGGTTTGTTTTGTAGGGACGTTAACATTCTGGCACATTTTTATTATCATCGGACTCTCTGCTATTTGTGCAGGGAGGTTATACCTGGGTCCATTTCCATTTCCATTTACATTTTAATATTGATAGACTTTTTGTTTTCTTTTTTGTTTCTTGTTGTTTTTCCTTCTTTTTTTTTGTTGTTTTTTTTCTTTTGTTTTGTTTTTCCCGCTCTCACCACCACCGCCGCATCACGCCTTCCGTTTTCTTGGTTTCTTTTCTGTGCTTCAACATCACCGCGCCCCATTTCCACACCACAGCCATCAGCCTCCAAGACGGGCGGGCGCAGTGTGCCATTTCCGGCGCACAAGCACACCCGTACGGTACTCTCCTCGCCCCCACGCCACCAACAACACAGCGACCACGCGGCTTTCAGGCACGGCACGGCACGGCACGGCACCGGCGAAATGCGCCGCCCCCGCCCCCGCCCCTCCGCGCATCCGTCCGTCTCGCCACGTTCACTGACAGCCGCGTCTGCGGCTACACCACGACAACCACAACACAACACCGCTCCCCTCCCTGGCAACTCACATTGTTTTTCTCCTCCTCTTTTGCACAAACCACAACGCCGAGCACAGGCGCAAGCCACCCACACCGCGCCCCTCCCCGTCCCGTCTTTGGCCGCCGCTCCTCGTTTCCTCGTTTGCCCCCTCCCATCTCCCGAAATGCCATGCCAGCAGCGTTACGCATGCCCCTCCCCTGTCCACACAACACTACCGCCTAACGAACAGCCTTTTCCGGGCCACATGCAGGGCACGCCCACCTCCAAACACTGCCAATTCACGGACGCACGCACGCACACACACACACACACACACACACACACACACTCACTTTCTCGACACCTTTCTGTACGGAGGGTGCGTCATCTCGACCGTGACAGAGTGACGGCAACTATCGACGATCCATTTCCCCCCACTGGTAAAACATGTCCACTAACACCTACATACATCATTCAAGTACACAGACAATAGCATACACACAATGGGAGGGCACACGAACATGGACGGCACGGCACTGTCATACACTCTTCCTCAGAACCATATCAACAAACGTTACGTACATCCGGGAAAGCGAAAGCGAAAGCGAAAGCAAAGGCAAAGCCCAATGCAGCCGTCAAAGGTAACGTTCACCACGGCAGACACTTGCAGCCGCGCCGCCGTTAAACGCATTTCAGTGCGGCTCCAATACGCCTCCGACACGGGAACGTTCCGTTGCTCTACGAATGCGTTTCTCCCCTTTTTCCCTTCCTCTCTCTTTTGCCCCCCCCTCCTTGCACTCTTGCCTCATTCCTCACGTTCTGCCCAGACATTCGACCGATCAGAGTCAACCTTTCGTTACCGTTCTCAGCGCGACGGTGTACAACAGTATGACGGGTGTGCCCAAGACTTCGGTTCAGTTGCGTGACGCCGGTCTATCGCGCCGATCGACAGTTACTCAGGGGGCGACGGATCGGACCACGTCACCGACACACAAAACACTTTCAAACAAACAAACAAATACATACCGGATGGACACAGACAAACACGTGTACAGACATTCGCCAAACAAACGACCGGCGCCGCCGCCGCCGCCGCCGTCTAGCGTGCATCTTGAATGACGACATCGGTGTGCGTGCGTCGTACGCAATCAGTCAGACACGGCTATCAAACATCAGAGTCGAATGGTACATCATCGTGCGTGTCGCCGTACACGTACAGTACAATACAACAACAATGCGTCTTAATGGCACGTTCATTTCAACGTCACTCACACACCTCCACGCTGCAGTTACGTCGCACCATTGTCAAACTCGGCGTACAGCAAAGGGAATAGTGGGCGGCAAAAACAAACCAAACAAAAACATTTCACATTTCACCCTCGCCATGTATGATGTGCAAAAAAACAAACCCGCAAACGGCCGTCGTTACGGTGACACAAAAGTCGCCGATCGCACTGTCCCCCCTCGCAGACGGGTAACACACAAACACACACACACCCCAACAACACCAATGGGTCAAAAACCACGCCAACGAGGCGTGCCACCATTCCACGCCACGGCGACCAACCTCGTGGCCGTACCCCGCGCAACACGCTTTGACGCGCCCCCCCACCCACAATCAAAATGCACACATACATCACAGCCGTCCACACAAACAACAACAACAACAACAATTCCGCCCTTCCCGCAAAAGGCAAGTTGGTGGCCCTGAAAAGGGCCGTTTCGCCGCTCTCGCAACGGAGGAGCCTTCTCCATCCTTCCTTCCATTCCAGAGCCACCTCCTTACTTGGAGCTCGTGTACTTGGTCACCGCCTTCGTGCCCTCGCTCACGGCGTGCTTGGCCAGCTCGCCAGGCAGCAACAGCCGCACAGCGGTCTGGATCTCGCGGGACGTGATGGTCGAGCGCTTGTTGTAGTGCGCCAGGCGAGAAGCCTCGGCCGCAATGCGCTCGAAAATGTCGTTCACGAAGCTGTTCATGATGCTCATCGCCTTCGACGAGATGCCCGTGTCAGGGTGCACCTGCTTCAGCACCTTGTAGATGTAGATGGCATAGCTCTCCTTCCTCTTGCGCTTCTTCTTCTTGTCGCCCTTCGAAATGTTCTTCTGCGCCTTGCCAGCCTTCTTGGCGGCCTTCCCGCTAGTCTTGGGCGGCATCTCCAACCAACG
The DNA here is from genome assembly GCF_021461395.2 of Schistocerca americana. Lineage (NCBI taxonomy): Eukaryota > Metazoa > Arthropoda > Insecta > Orthoptera > Acrididae > Schistocerca > Schistocerca americana. The sequence continues at coordinate 9,946 of NW_025726154.1, read as the reverse complement.
TACGGCAGCAGCAACACCAGTAGCAAGCGCTCCGCTCTAGTCAGCGTCTCCCCACACAGTGGCACCCGCCGCCAGCCGCCGCCGCACCTTTACCAGCTCGCCCTGTTGCGGCCGCCGACCAATGGGGCGCGCGCGCAACCGGCCGCCGCACCCGAGCCCATAAAGCACCCCCACCCCGGCTGCGCCGGCACGCACTCCGCTGCTCGACTCGCTGCCGCTCGCACCGGTCGTTTTCGTTTCCGTTTCGTGTGCACCGTCGCTAGCCCATCGCCATGTCCGGACGCGGAAAGGGAGGCAAAGTCAAGGGCAAGTCAAAGTCCCGCTCAAGCAGGGCTGGGCTCCAGTTCCCGGTCGGCAGAATCCACCGCCTCCTGCGCAAGGGAAACTACGCAGAGCGCGTCGGCGCCGGGGCGCCCGTCTACCTCGCCGCCGTCATGGAGTACCTCGCGGCTGAGGTGCTCGAGCTGGCCGGAAACGCGGCCCGCGACAACAAGAAGACGCGCATCATCCCGCGCCACCTGCAGCTTGCCATCCGCAACGACGAGGAGCTCAACAAGCTCCTGTCGGGCGTCACCATCGCACAGGGTGGTGTCCTGCCCAACATCCAGGCCGTCCTGCTGCCAAAGAAGACCGAGAAGAAGGCCTAAAGGAGGCCAGGCAATCGCAGCGCCGCGTGCTCCCCTGCACGCAACGCGCTTTGCCGGCTCGGCCCACAACAATCGGCCCTTTTCAGGGCCACCACACAAACCTACGTCCAAAGCAAAATTTCAGTCGTCCTCGCCGCACCTTGTTTTGTTTTAACTTTGCACTGTCACAGCACAGCCGCCGCCGGCGCACGTCCGCCATCTTGTCGTCCACACAGCCCGTGTGGCCCAACACACACACACACGCACACATTTTGCACCGTCGCAGTCGCCTTCCAAACCGACAACGGCAGCAATAATGACCATTGTTAAAGGGAGGCGTGTCGACACACCGCCCTCCACTCCCGCGCGCAACGGCCGTCGACACGAACGAAACAGCTGATCCGGCCGCCTATGCCCACACGCCTTGCCTCGGAAACCCCAACGCCGCCGCAAACAAACACACAGAGACAAACCACGCAAGCAAATAATCACCGCCTCTCGCACAACAACACACAGCCCGCCCGCCATCTCCGTCGCGATCGATACAAAGACACACAAACGAAGCAGCTCCACACACAGCCAGCCACATGACACGTTTCCTTTCCTTCTCCCCTCCCAGTCACATCACGTCGCTCAAACGGAAAGAAAGAAACAAACAAACAAACAACACAGCGCGCACACACGCAGCAACAACACAGACTCTTTCGCACTTTTCAACTTCCGAACAGTGTGGTGGCCCTGAAAAGGGCCGTTTTCTAGTCTCTCCCACCCACAAGCACGGCCGCGGGAAGGCCAGCGCCCGCTGCGACGCAGCCTAACCGCCGAAACCGTACAGGGTGCGCCCCTGCCTCTTCAGGGCGTACACCACGTCCATGGCCGTCACAGTCTTGCGCTTGGCGTGCTCAGTGTACGTCACCGCGTCGCGGATCACGTTCTCCAGGAACACCTTCAGCACCCCGCGGGTCTCCTCGTAGATCAGACCAGAGATGCGCTTCACGCCGCCCCTGCGAGCCAGGCGGCGGATGGCGGGCTTCGTGATGCCCTGGATGTTGTCGCGCAACACCTTGCGGTGCCGCTTGGCGCCACCCTTGCCGAGCCCCTTTCCTCCCTTGCCGCGGCCTGTCATCCTTCCTTCCTCGGGCAAAGCAAAACGTGCACAAACAGCAGCTGCAGCGGCTGGCGAGTCGGCTACGGTCTGCGCCCAGCGCGCCCGCCGCCCCCCTATATAGACTCTGGCCCGCCCTCCCCCCACCACGCGCAACCGAGGGCATATAAGCGCAGCACGGAGGCGCGCGGGCCCGTTGTCAAGGCAGCACCGGACGCCGCGCCGCACCTAACCTCCACGCACGCCGCTCCGCTACCGCTACCGCTACCGCCATGGCCCGCACAAAGCAAACGGCCCGCAAGTCCACCGGCGGAAAGGCGCCGCGCAAACAGCTCGCCACCAAGGCGGCGAGGAAGAGCGCGCCCGCCACCGGAGGCGTCAAGAAGCCCCACCGCTACAGGCCGGGCACCGTCGCCCTGCGAGAAATCAGGCGCTACCAGAAGAGCACAGAGCTGCTCATCCGCAAGCTGCCATTCCAGCGCCTAGTGCGCGAGATCGCCCAGGACTTCAAGACCGACCTGCGCTTCCAGAGCTCCGCAGTCATGGCCCTGCAGGAGGCCAGCGAGGCCTACCTCGTCGGCCTCTTCGAAGACACCAACCTGTGCGCAATCCACGCCAAGCGCGTCACCATCATGCCCAAGGACATCCAGCTCGCGCGCCGCATCCGCGGCGAGCGCGCCTAAACCGCGCCGCGGCACCGCACCGCACAAACAAAAACGGCCCTTTTCAGGGCCACTAACATCTCTCCGTCGCGAGCAAACTTTGTCGGTCGCCTGCCTCTCGCCCCGCAACCCAAAAACAAAAACCACCACTTCCCGTCCGTCCGCCACACCCGCTCACTCTGCCTGCCTGCTAGCAGCGCGCAACAATCACACATCATCCCTCCCCGGCGCTCAAAGCGCACAATACCCAACGGCCGACGTCACACCGCACGGGTGGCTGGCCGGCCGCCGCTTTCGTTTCGAAAACAAAAAAAACCCGCACTCCACTCCGACGGCCAACGGCCAGGCAGGCGCGCTCGCTCGCTCTACACGCCACCGAAATCCCCGCCGACTCCTTCCGCATCTCAACGTGCCCCCCCGTTGCAAAACATAACACACACACACACAAAGGAACAAAACAAAGACCAGACACGACTCGACAAGACAGACATCCGAGAAGAACGAACGCAGGCAAGCCAACCAACGTATTCAAACAAAACAACGTGACAGAAAACCAACCGTCGGCCGCCGCCACAAAACAAACACGGCGACAATCAACCACGACAACAACAACAACAACAACACCGCTTACCGCTACCGCCGCCCACACCCGCCACCGACCCCCGCAATCCAACCACCACGGCACGCAAACAGCATCCCCACGGGCATACAGAAACGCCAGACAGACACCCACACCAAACGCAACACGACAATCAAAACCTTCCCCGACGTGCTTTGATGGCCCTGAGAAGGGCCGTTTTGGGCCGCGCGTCTCTTGCGCGCCACTAGACGACGACGGGGGGTGGGGACGACGGAGTCAAGCGCCAAACCCTTCCTTTCCCATCTCTTTCTCCTCTACTCTACTTCTTCTTCTTGGGCGAAGCCTTCGCCTTAGACGGCGTCGTCGCCTTCTTCGGGCGCGGCGCCTTCGGCTTCTTCGTCGGAACCTTGGCGGCCTTCTTCGCCTTCGACGGCGACTTGGCCTTGGCCGGCTTGGCCGCAGCCGCCTTCTTCGCACCCGCGGGAGCGGCCGACGCCGCAGACGCCTTCTTGGCGGCGCCCGCCTTCCGACCGGTCGCCGCCTTCACGCCACCAGCCTTCTTTGCGCCGGCCGCACGGGCGCCCTTCTTCTCCTTGCTGGCCGGAGCGGCGCGCTTCTTCTTGGCACCGCCAGCACGAGCCTTGCCGCCCTCGGCCGCCCCCCCGCCGCCGGCGCCGGCAAGCTTGAACGAGCCGGACGCGCCCTTCCCCTTCGTCTGCACCAGCTCGCCCGCCACGACGGCCGACTTGAGGTACTTCTTGATAAACGGCGCCAGCTTCTCCGCGTCCAGCTTGTAGTGCGCGGCTATGTACTTCTTGATCGCCTGCAGCGACGACCCGCCGCGCTCCTTCAGACTCTTGATGGCGGCCGTCACCATCTCAGAGGTGCGCGGGTGCGCAGGCTTGGCGCGCGGCTTCTTCGCAGACGACGCAGACTTGGCCTTCTTCGTAGTGCCGGTGGCGGCGGGTGCCGCAGCAGTCTCGTTCGTAGCCGCCTGATCTGCCATTTCGACGACGCGCGTAACACACAGCGAGAGCGAGCGGGACGGCAGGCACGCAAGCACAAGAGCAGAGAATCACAAGGCCCAGCCAGTGTCGCGGGCGGGCGCGGACGGCCGAGAGAGCGGCCGCCACTCTGCGCGCCGCCGCGCCGCGCCTCCCGCGCTTGCTACCGCCCAACGTCCGACAGCCTGTGCGGAGCAGCCCCAAACCTGCGCCACAACCGCCCGCGCCTTTCAAACCACCGAGGATGGGGCTACACACAGCCACACCACAGTCGCCAACCAGTCGCCACGGCAGCGCCGCAAACCACGGCCAAACTGCAGCTACCGCGCGCTACAGCCTGGGTCGGCCCGCCGAGAATCGCCGCCCCCGCCCAAATGCCGCCCCCACAGCCCCAGCCGACGACCCGCCACAATGGCCAAACCTTCGGCAAAACTCCCACACCGTCGCCGCGGCAGCCCGGCCAGCGCGGCCGGCGCCACAGCCACACAAGCCGAGGCGTGCGGCGATGACGGCCGTGCAAACGCGCCTCCGCCGCCCCATCGCCTTCCGTCGCCCTCCCGCCGTTTCCCGATCGGCCCGCAGCCGTCGGGCCACATCGCGCGCCGTCCTCCTCCTCTCGCCCGCCAACATTCACAGCCGTTTCTCAACAATTGCCCGCCGCAAACGGACGCCGCCTGCGCAACAGGCGCCGCCGCCCCTCGCCGCTTCCGACCCAACCCCTCGACCGAGGCAAACCGCAATCCGAATCTACAGACCAACCCAATCTGCCGTCAAGCACACACGACAGCCGACCTTACACGTTACGCGTTACACATTACGTTTACACGTCTACGTTAGGTTAGGTTAGGTGGACGTGGGTTAGGTTAAGGGGACTTGGGTTAGGTTAAGCGTCAAACTTAGGTTAAGCATTCAAACACGTCAGGCGTCAGAGGTTAGGTTAGGTTAGGTTAGGTTAGGTTAGGTTACACGTTAGGTTAAGGGGTCAGTGCTAGGTTAAGAAGCGTCAAACGTAGGTTACAAAAGCGTTCAAACGTGAGGCGTGAGCCGGACAGCTTACCTTACGTAGACGTTAGGGGCTCACAGGCTGAGCTCACCTCGCCACACCACACGTTAGGTTCGGTTCGGTTCGCTCGGCTCAGCGTAAAGCGCCGAGGTCAGGGTTACGTTCGTTCACCTTCGGGCGCCACACTTTCGGTTGAAAGGTCGCGACGGGACGACGTCGGCAGGCACGCCGCAAACGAACAAAAACGTACAGACGACGTCGGAAACCGCCGACAGACGGGGGAGCAGCACGACCACGACCACGACCAGACACCGAGCGCGAACGAGACACACGCGAACCACCCCCACCGGCCAAAGGGCACCACACAACAACCCAGAGCACCACGTGTCGACACCAGAGCAACCCGCCGCTCACGCGACATGGCTGGCACCGAAGGGCAACCGCCCGCAACTGCGCTTTCCGCGCCGGCCCGGATGCACGTCGTGCTACAACAACACCACTACCGTACACAGCCGCTGTTCACAACATCACTATCAATGGCGCGCCCGCGGCTCGCCGCCGTCGCAGTCGCAGCCCCAACGCCAGCACTTTTGCACCACCATTCACACGCACCGCAACACAGCTCGCCGACACAGCCGAACAAAACAAACACCACACAACAACAGCAACAACGCCGCCGCCTCTACTTGTGCCGGCGACCCACCCCGCCGATGGCGCACCTCTCGCCAGCCGGCAATCGACACACACGCACCCACCCACCGGGGCCCAGTGCAAAAAAAAAAAAAAAAAAAACACACAAAAACAAAAAAACCAAACAACACAAACGACACGGGAAGCGCACACCGCCACTTCGCGCGCACGCCACCAACCAGTCGTCGTCTCAAAATAACAAACACAAACAAAATAAACTAACAACTAGGGCAACACAAAACAAAAACGCCTCGCACGAACCGCCCACAAAAAGGACAAGCACACGCACAGCCTCTGCTGACGACCACGACGCAGCGGCACGCTGCTCCTGTCCCGCGCCCCGCGCCCCACTCGATTCACAACTCACGCGACACCGTCAACGACGGGCTCGCTTCCCGCAACCTACCACCTTTCCGCCACGACGCACAGCCCCAGCCCCACCCGACGACGCCCGTGGCAACGACTGCACTTTCACCACCGCCTCCCCCTTCCCCCCCAAAACACACACACACACACACACACAGCCAGCCAAAAACGCACTCGCGACCCACACATGCACGTGCATCGGCACACGCCAACCAGTCAACGTCGACAACCACACGCAAGGCTCGAAACGAAACCGGCGTCCTTCCACGTTGCCATCAAGCTACGCGACACAAGACACAAGGAACCAACACAACAGCCGGCCCCACTAATTCCCACTCTCACGCCGCAAAAAGCACACCGAAACCGCCAAACGCACGCACATTCCCCTTCGCACTGACACCACCGACCGGCTCGCTACCACACACACCTCTCGGCAGCCGTTTCACGCCAATTCGCCACACCGCCCACACAGTCGACAAGCGCCCGCCCTGTACGGCACACGCAACGACGCAGCGCAGCAAAGGGCGCCCGCAACACATACCTCTCCGCCGCCCGACGCGCCAACCGCCACACCACACCGCCAGCCACTCGCAAATTGTGCACTGCCACCAGCCACACGTCCAACACGCCGCGCCGCCTCCGGCCACCCGCCAGGGGGCGCTCACGTCCGCGACAACAGCGCGGCCCGCCGGGCCGGGCCGAACCGAACCGAGCCGCCGCTGCTCTGCACTCGGCACGGCCACACCCTGCTGCAGACCGGGCTCGTCCCTCTGTACGCGTCTGCCTGCGCATCAACACAACACGACCTTTTTTTTTTTTTTCCTCTCTACCGCCATCCCTTCTTCTCGCGTTTTACTCGTTGTTGCAGCAGCGGCGCACACCTACACATCCACAGCCCCAGCCGAGCCGGCCTCACCTCAGGGCCCGCCGCCAGCGTCTCCTCCTCGGGCACAGGTGCGGTGCTGTGGCCGCCCATCCAACCGCATTGCTGGCCGTCCAGCCACCAGGCGTTCCCACTGCCGCGAGCCACGCCGCGCACCGACCCTGCTGCAGAAAACGAAGCATAGCCAGAGACCGACCGATACACAAAGCAAGCCGTCGCCTCGCCTCTTGTCCTTCCTGCCTTCCTTCCGCCCCCGCCCTTCTCACACCACCGCCTCTCCACTTTCGCCCCCCCCCCCCCTCCTTTTTTTTCTTCTTTCTTTCTTTCTTTGGCCCTCTCTCCTTCCCGCCATGGCGGTTACGGCACCGCCTGCAGCGGCAGATTTTTTGCGCCCACACGCCTACTCCTACCACCATTAACCTTGCCCTGCCCTGCCCATCAACGTCGCAGTCGAACCGACGCTTGCCAACACACTGCCCACGTTCCTTTCTCTTTTCGGCCTACGCCCATTACGCGCCGCCGCCACAGCACCTTCCCTTCCCACAACACACCGACGTCATCACACGCACCCAAAACAGGGGCCACGACCGTGTTCCTCGCCCACTCCCATCCCGCACGGTACGCACATTCCCAACTACTACCGCGCACCCTCCCTTTCCACTCTGTGTGTCTCTGTGTCTGTGTCCTGTCCGCGCGTGACGCCTCTCAACATCCGCCGTCCCCCGTCCCGTTTTCGCCCCCATGCCGTCGTCGCGCCGCCTCCTCCCCGTCCACCGCCGCCCCTGTCCGCCCCGCACCACACCATACACCGCTGCTTGTCCCGGCCGTTGCCACCAAAGGCGCCGACCGCAAACGCGCCACGCCGCAGCCCCCGTGCGTCTCGCGCTCGCTTGCATCTCCGTGCCGACGCTGCCTCTCTTCCCACTCGCACTCGACCTCGACAACACAGTCTTTGGCTCCGCCACTGCGTGTTCCGGTGGTACGCACGCTGCAACACGTATGTATTCATTACCAGAGCGATGGCGAGGCATGACAGCATCTCTGTCTGACCAGAGAGTTCTTTATCGCTGCTAGTCGGCGCTTGGACCGCGCCAGACGACAGTAGTGGCACGCACCGGGTCGCCAGGAACAGTTGTTATATATATTGTAGCGCGAGTCGGGAGAGGTAGTAGTCGGTCGACAGTAGTAGCGGGTGGACGGTTGTACTGAGCGGGCGTCGGCGGCGTGCTCTGCTCGTCTCGCGACTCTGGTCACGGTTCGGGACGATGTATAGTATATTGTGTTATAATCAAGAGGTGGTGTGACGCTGCATTGCGCAAATCTGATAACGTATGTTCATTGTACTTATTTTGTTCAACAACACAAGCCCCACTATTACTTTTTTTCTAAAGTAACTTTTGTCTCTTAACGAAAAACATTCACTTTTTAAAGACTACTTCCTATGGCATTTCCCTCCAAGGAGTGCAATTAATTACCAGCCAGCACTCATTCATTGCACACAGCTGTGTAAGGGGTATCTACAATCGAGGAGCGGATATAAATGCAATTTTTTGTTTCTTTTTGTTTTTTGTTTTGTGTGTGTGTTGTAACCTCCCAGCAATATTTAAAATAATGGACAATGTTATTTACGGATGCTAATGGACATTGCGCTAATTGTAACCTCGCCCACAATGAGAGGTATTGAAAATGGCAACAACAATGTGCAATTCGCAATCTGACTCAAATATAAAGTCTTCACACAACATTTAAAAAAGTCCGTTCAGTGACAAGAAACTTCAATTAAACCGAAATATCGGTCTTTGGCCCTGTGCAAAACAATCGGAATTAAAGTCTTACCTCCGAATAAATGGATGTCACATTTCTGCTCTGGTTGTTGCGCAGCGCTTGGAGGAACTGCATTGCAAATAATAATATTCTCTTTTTTTGTGATTTTAGTGACATTTTTCTTCAAAGAAGTGGAACGAACTCTTTAGTTCAATAAAAGATTAAATGTTTGAAAAATGCTTTTGAAATAAAAATTATTATTGGGGAACTTGTTGGAGCATAATTACAATAAATACAATTTCTCATTATCTAATGATTATATTAATTAACAGTATACCTTATTCACCATCTTGACCAGTGTTGCCGACCGCCTACATCACACAACCGCACTCGGCTGCTACTACTGACCGACCGCTCTGCATGACGACTATTAGCGTACTGCACGCGACGACTACTGACAGAGTACAGCCCTCAACTACACAGACTGACTGACTGACTGAGAACCGCTCGCAACACTCGCGCAGTCCAGCGCAAACTCTCTGGTCACAGATGCTACAATGTCTCGCCATCGCTACTATGTTACATACGTGTTTCAGTGTCTTTTTCATTGGGGTAACGATCTTTGGCTCTTTTTATTCTGAATACAGGGCCAAAGGTCAACGGCTGCTGCCCTTATACAATTTATCAGGTTTCATTATGTCTGTTGCAATGTTACATACGGTTCACTCTTTCATTAATATTATCGTTGGGTTTGTTTTGTAGGGACGTTAACATTCTGGCACATTTTTATTATCATCGGACTCTCTGCTATTTGTGCAGGGAGGTTATACCTGGGTCCATTTCCATTTCCATTTACATTTTAATATTGATAGACTTTTTGTTTTCTTTTTTGTTTCTTGTTGTTTTTCCTTCTTTTTTTTTGTTGTTTTTTTTCTTTTGTTTTGTTTTTCCCGCTCTCACCACCACCGCCGCATCACGCCTTCCGTTTTCTTGGTTTCTTTTCTGTGCTTCAACATCACCGCGCCCCATTTCCACACCACAGCCATCAGCCTCCAAGACGGGCGGGCGCAGTGTGCCATTTCCGGCGCACAAGCACACCCGTACGGTACTCTCCTCGCCCCCACGCCACCAACAACACAGCGACCACGCGGCTTTCAGGCACGGCACGGCACGGCACGGCACCGGCGAAATGCGCCGCCCCCGCCCCCGCCCCTCCGCGCATCCGTCCGTCTCGCCACGTTCACTGACAGCCGCGTCTGCGGC